>NC_134483.1:265317386-265324886 GCF_040206685.1 Ascaphus truei
AGAGGGATATGAGGGGGGGAGGAGAGGGATATGAGGGGGGGAGGAGAGGGATATGAGGGGAGGGATATGAGGGGAGAGAAATGAGGGGAAGGGGAGAGGGATATGAGGAAGGGAGAGGGATATGAGGGAGGGGAGAGGGATATGAGGGGAGGATATGAGGGGAGGGGGAGAGGGATATGAGGGGAGGGGGAGAGTGATATGAGGGGAGGGGAGAGGGATATGAGGGGGATATGAGGAGAGGGATATGAGGGAGAGGGATATGAGGGGAGGGGAGAGGGATATGAGGGGAGGGGGAGAGGGATATGAGGGGAGGGGGAGGAGGGATATGAGGGGAGGGGGAGAGGGATATGAGGGGAGGGGGAGAGGGATATGGATGAGGGAGGGGAGAGGGATATGGATGAGGGGAGGGGGAGAGGGATATGGATGAGGGGAGGGATATGGATGAGGGAGGGAGAGGATATGGATGAGGGGAGGGGGAGAGGGATATGGAGGGGAGGGGGAGAGGGATATGGATGAGGGGAGGGGGAGAGGATATGGATGAGGGAGAGGGAGAGGGATATGAGGGGAGGGGGAGAGGGATATGGATGAGGGGAGGGGGAGAGGGATATGGATGAGGGGAGGGGAGAGGGATATGGATGAGGGGAGGGGGAGAGGGATATGGATGAGGGGAGGGGGAGAGGGATATGAGGGGAGGGGGAGGAGAGGGATATGAGGGGAAGGGGAGGGGGAGAAGGATATAAGGGGAGGGGGAGAGGGATATGAGGGAGGGGGAGGAGAGGGATATGAGGGAAGGGGAGGGGGAGAAGGATATGAGGGGAGGGGGAGGAGAGGGATATGAGGGGAGGGGGAGAAGGATATGAGGGGAGGGGGAGAGGGATATGAGGGGAGGGGGAGAGGGATATGAGGGGAGGGGGAGAAGGATATGAGGGGAAGGGGAGTGGGAGAGGGATATGAAGGGGAGAGGGAGAGGGATATACGGGGAAGGGGATTGGGAGAGGGATGTGAGGGGAAGGGGAGAGGGATATAGGGGGAGAGGGAGAGGGATATGAGGGGAAGGGATGGGGGGATGACGGGGGGAGGAGAGGGATATGAGGGGGGGAGGAGAGGGATATGAGGGGGGAGGAGGGATATGAAGGGGGGAGGAGGGATATGAAGGGGGGGAGGAGAGGGATATGAAGGGGGGGAGGAGAGGGATATGAGGGGAAGGGGAGAGGGATATGAGGGGAGGGATATGAGGGCAAGGGAGAGATATGAGGGGAGGGTGAGAGGTATATGAGGGGAGGGGGGAGGTATATGAGGGGAGGGGGAGAGGGATATGAGGGGAGGAGGAGAGGGATATGAGGGGGAGGAGGAGAGGGATATGAGGGGGAGGAGGAGAGGGATATGAGGGGGAGGGGAGAGGGATATGAGGGGGAGGGGAGAGGGATATGAGGGGAGGGGAGAGGGATATGAGGGGGAGGGGAGAGGGATATGAGGGGGAGGGGAGAGGGATTTGAAGGGGGAGGGGGAGAGGGATATGAGGGGAAGCGGAGGGGGAGAGGGATATGAGGGGAGGGTATGGAGGAGGGGAGAAGAGGGATATGAGGGGAGGGGGAGGGATATGGATGAGGGGAGGGGAGAGGGATGGGGGGGGAGGAGGGATATGAGGGGGGGAGGAGAGGGATATGAGGGGAGGGGGAGAGGGATATGAGGGGAAGGGAGAGGGATATGGGGGGAAGGAGAAGGATATAAGGGGAGAGGGATATGAGGGGAGGGATGAGGGGGAGGGAAGGGGTGGGATATGAGGGGAGGGGGAGAGGGATATGAGGGGAGGGATGAGGGGGAGGGGAAGGGGTGGGATATGAGGGGAGGGGGAGAGGGATATGAGGGGAGGGATGAGGGGGAGGGGAAGGGGTGGGATATGAGGGGAGGGGGAGAGGGATATGAGGGGAGGGGGAGAGGGATATGAGGGGAGGGATGAGGGGGGAGGAGAGGGATGTGAGGGGGAGGGGGAGGAGAGGGATATGAGGGGAGGGGAGAGGGATATGAGGGAAGGGGAGAGGGATATGAGGGGAAGGGGAGAGGGATATGAGGGAAGGGGAGAGGGATATGAGGGGAAGGGAGAGGGATATGAGGGGAGGGATATGAGGGGAGAGGGATATGAGGGGGGGAGAGAGGGATGGGGAGGATATATGGTGGGGGAAGAGGGACATGAGGGGGGGGAGGAGAGGGATATGGGGGGAGAGGGATAGGGGAAGGGGAGAGGGATATGCGGGGAGGGGGATATGAGGGATATGAGGGGGGGAGAGAGGGATGGGGGGGATATATGGTGGGGGAGAGGGATATGAGGGGAGGGGGATATGAGGGGAGGGGGAGAGGGATATGAGGGGAGGGGGAGAGGGATATGGATGAGGGGAGGGGGAGAGGGATATGGATGAGGGGAGGGGGAGAGGATATGGATGAGGGGAGGGGAGAGGGATATGGATGAGGGGAGGGGGTTAGGGATATGGATGAGGGGAGAGGGATATGGATGAGGGGAGGGATATGGATGAGGGGAGAGGGATATGGATGAGGGGAGGGGGAGAGGGATATGAGGGGAGGGGGAGAGGGATATGAGGGAGGGGGAGAGGGATATGAGGGGAGGGGGAGAGGGATATGAGGGGAGGGGGAGAGGGATATGAGGGGAGGGGGAGGAGAGGGATATGAGGGGAAGGGGAGGGGGAGAAGGATATAAGGGGAGGGGGAGAGGGATATGAGGGGAGGGGGAGAAGGATATAAGGGAGGGGGAGAGGGATATGAGGGAGGGGAGGAGAGGGATATGAGGGGGGAGATGAGGGGGGAGGAGGGATATGAAGGGGGGGAGGAGGGATATGAAGGGGGGGAGGAGAGGGATATGAAGGGGGGGAGGAGAGGGATATGAGGGCAAGGGGAGAGGGATATGAGGGCAAGGGGAGAGGTATATGAGGGGAGGGGGGAGGTATATGAGGGGAGGGGGAGAGGGATATGAGGGGGAGGAGGAGAGGGATATGAGGGGGAGAAGGAGAGGGATATGAGGGGAGCAGGAGAGGGATATGAGGGGGAGGGGAGAGGGATATGAGGGGGAGGGGAGAGGGATATGAGGGGAGGGGAGAGGGATATGAGGGGGAGGGGAGAGGGATATGAGGGGGAGGGGAGAGGGATATGAGGGGGAGGGGAGAGGGATTTGAAGGGGGGAGGGGGAGAGGGATATGAGGGGAAGCGGAGGGGGAGAGGGATATGAGGGGAGGGTATGGGAGGAGGGGGAGAAGAGGGATATGAGGGGAGGGGGAGGGATATGGATGAGGGGAGGGGAGAGGGATGGGGGGGAGGAGGGATATGAGGGGGGAGGAGGGATATGAGGGGGGGAGGAGAGGGATATGAGGGGAGGGAGAGGGATATGAGGGGAAGGGGAGAGGATATGGGGGGAAGGGGAAGGATATAAGGGGAGAGGGATATGAGGGAGGGATGAGGGGGAGGGGAAGGGGTGGGATATGAGGGGAGGGGGAGGATATGAGGGGAGGGATGAGGGGGAGGGGAGGGGGAGAGGGATATGAGGGGAGGGATGAGGGGAGGGGAAGGGGTGGGATATGAGGGGAGGGGGGAGAGGGATATGAGGGGAAGGGGAGGGGAGAGGGATATGAGGGGAGGGATGAGGGGGGAGGAGAGGGATGTGAGGGGAGGGGAGGAGAGGGATATGAGGGGAGGGGGAGAGGGATATGAGGGGAAGGGGAGAGGGATATGAGGGGAAGGGAGAGGGATATGAGGGAAGGGGAGAGGGATATGAGGGGAGAGGATATGAGGGGGGGAGAGAGGGATGGGGAGGATATATGGTGGGGAAGAGGGACATGAGGGGGGGGGGAGGAGAGGGATATGGGGGGAGAGGGATAGGGGAAGGGGAGAGGGATATGCGGGGAGGGGGATATGAGGGATATGAGGGGGGAGAGAGGGATGGGGGGGATATATGGTGGGGGAGAGGGATATGAGGGGAGGGGGAGAGGGATATGAGGGGAGGGGGATATGAGGGGAGGGGGATATGAGGGGAGGGGGAGAGGGATATGAGGGGAGGGGAGAGGGATATGGATGAGGGGAGGGGGAGAGGGATATGGATGAGGGGAGGGGGAGAGGGATATGGATGAGGGGAGGGGGAGAGGGATATGGATGAGGGGAGGGGAGAGGGATATGGATGAGGGGAGGGGGAGAGGGATATGGATGAGGGGAGAGGGATATGGATGAGGGGAGGGGGAGAGGGATATGGATGAGGGGAGAGGGATATGGATGAGGGAGAGGGATATGGATGAGGGGAGGGGGAGAGGGATATGAGGGGAGGGGAGAGGGATATGAGGGGAGGGGGAGAGGGATATGAGGGGAAGGGGAGGGGGAGAAGGATATAAGGGGAGGGGGAGAGGGATATGAGGGGAAGGGGAGGGGGAGAAGGATATAAGGGGAGAGGGATATGAGGGGAGGGGGAGGAGAGGGATATGAGGGGAAGGGGAGGGGGGGAGAAGGATATGAGGGGAGGGGGAGAGGGATATGAGGGGAGGGGGAGAGGGATATGAGAGGAGGGGGAGAGGGATATGAGGGGAGGGGGAGAAGGATATGAGGGGAAGGGGAGTGGGAGAGGGATATGAAGGGGAGAGTGAGAGGGATATACGGGGAAGGGGATTGGGAGAGGGATGTGAGGGGAAGGGGAGAGGGATATAGGGGGAGAGGGAGAGGGATGTGAGGGGAAGGGGAGAGGGATATAGGGGGCGAGGGAGAGGGATATGAGGGGAAGGGATGGGGGGGATGACGGGGGGGAGGAGAGGGATATGAGGGGGGGAGGAGAGGGATATGAGGGGGGGTGGAGGGATATGAAGGGGGGGAGGAGGGATATGAAGGGGGGAGGAGAGGGATATGAAGGGGGGGAGGAGAGGGATATGAGGGCAAGGGGAGAGGGATATGAGGGGAGGGGGGGAGGGACATGAGGGGAGGGATATGAGGGCAAGGGGAGAGGGAGAGGGATATACGGGGAAGGGGATTGGGAGAGGGATGTGAGGGGAAGGGGAGAGGGATATAGGGGGAGAGGCAGAGGGATATGAGGGGAAGGGATGGGGGGGATGACGGGGGGGAGGAGAGGGATATGAGGGGGGGAGGAGAGGGATATGAGGGGGGGAGGAGGGATATGAAGGGGGGGAGGAGAGGGATATGAAGGGGGGGAGGAGAGGGATATGAGGGGAAGGGGAGAGGGATATGAGGGGAGGGGGAGAGGGACATGAGGGGAGGGATATGAGGGCAAGGGGAGAGATATGAGGGGAGGGTGAGAGGTATATGAGGGGAGGGGGGAGGTATGAGGGGAGGGGGAGAGGGATATGAGGGGGGGGAGGAGAGGGATATGAGGGGGAGGAGGAGAGGGATATGAGGGGGAGGAGGAGAGGGATATGAGGGGGAGGGGGGAGGGATATGAGGGGGGGAGGGATATGAGGGGGAGAGGGATATGAGGGGAGGGGAGAGGGATTTGAGGGGAGGGGGAGAGGGATATGAGGGGAAGGGGAGGGGGAGAGGGATATGAGGGGAAGCGGAGGGGGAGAGGGATATGAGGGGAGGGTATGGGAGGAAGGGGAGAAGAGGGATATGAGGGGAGGGGGAGGGATATGGATGAGGGGAGGGGAGAGGGATGGGGGGGAGGAGGGATATGAGGGGGGGAGGAGAGGGATATGAGGGGAGGGATATGAGGGGAAGGGGAGAGGGATATGGGGGGAAGGGGAGGGATATAAGGGGAGAGGGATATGAGGGGAGGGATGAGGGGGAGGGGAAGGGGTGGGATATGAGGGGAGGGGGAGAGGGATATGAGGGGAGGGATGAGGGGGAGGGGAAGGGGTGGGATATGAGGGGAGAGGGATATGAGGGGAGGGATGAGGGGGAGGGGAAGGGGTGGGATATGAGGGGAGGGGGAGAGGGATATGAGGGGAGAGGGATATGAGGGGAAGGGGAGGGGGAGAGGGATATGAGGGGAGGGATGAGGGGGGAGGAGAGGGATATGAGGGGAGGGGGAGGAGAGGGATATGAGGGGAAGGGGAGAGGGATATGAGGAGAAGGGGAGAGGGATATGAGGGGAGGGATATGAGGGGAGAGGGATATGAGGGGGGGAGAGAGGGATGGGGAGGATATATGGTGGGGGAAGAGGGACATGAGGGGGGGGGAGGAGAGGGATATGGGGGGGAGAGGGATAGGGGAAGGGGAGAGGGATATGAGGGGAGGGGGATATGAGGGAGAGGGATATGAGGGGGGGAGAGAGGGATGGGGGGGATATATGGTGGGGGAAGAGGGATATGAGGGGGGGAGGAGAGGGATATGAGGGGGGGAGGAGAGGGATATGAGGGGAGGGGGAGAGGGATATGAGGGGAGGGGGAGAGGGATATGAGGGGAAGGGGAGAGGGATATGAGGGGAAGGGGAGAGGGATATGAGGAGAAGGGGAGAGGGATATGAGGGGAAGGGGAGAGGGATATGAGGGGAAGGGGAGAGGGATATGAGGAGGGGGCAAGGGATATGAGGGGAGGGATGAGGGGGGAGGAGAGGGATATGAGGGGAGCGGGCGGAGAGGGATATGAGGGGAGGGGGAGGAGAGGGATATGAGGGGAGGGGGAGAGGGATATGAGGGGAAGGGGAGGGGAGGGGGAGAGGGATATGAGGGGGGGGGAGAGGGATATGAGGGGGGGAGAGGGAGGGGTGGGTGGGAAGGATAGGGATGGGAGGAGAAAGGGAGGGGAGAGGTGGTGGGGGGTAGGAGGGATAGGGAGAAGGAGAGGGAGGGAAGGGGGGGAGAGAATGGAAGGAGACACACACATATACAGACACACACACACACCCTTCTGCACGTGCAGCTCACACAGAGATTTGACAGGGGGAGGGGGGCTACTTTGAAAACAGACCCCTGTCCCTGGCACCTCCACTGAACTCTCTGCACCTCATGGAGGGGGTGGGGGGGGATTGTCTATCTGCACGGAGGGGAGGGGGGGGGCATGATCGCAGCTATGCTGTTTATTGAACACAGAAGACCCGGCCCGCATCTCCAGCATATCTCTGCATGAGGGGGAGGAGGGGGGCCGTGATTGCAGACATTTTTGCCCGCACAAGAAAACCCGGCCGGCATCTCCAGCAGCGCCCCCTGGCTGTTTTTTTTTTTTTTTTTTCCTTTTTATTTTTCCAGTACATTGATTGAAAGATGCAGTGCTGTTTCAGCCATGTGAAAAAGGGGGAAAAAGTGCTTCTTACAATCGAGGAAATACGGTATATCATATTCATCTGTGCTATGGATAAAAAAAATTTTTCTTCATTATTGAGGTTCATTACTCCGGATTTCCTTGGTTGACGCACATCCTTTCCTGATTCAAGAGGAATTATTTGCCACAGTTTGAGTTGCTTTTAAACTAATTAGATCTTGTGAGTAGGCTGCGCATAAGAGCCAAGAAAACAGCTGACATTTGTTGTCCCTTTTCAAACCATCTGCACTTAGATTGTTTTGT
>NC_134483.1:265337386-265536841 GCF_040206685.1 Ascaphus truei
ACCAGTTCTTGAGGAAACTTCCCTCTGCCTTACGCCGTTGGGTCAGTCGGAGTGACCCCCACAATGCGGATGAGCTTGTGGCCCTCGTAGAAAGGTACAATGCAGCAGAAGAGCACCCGCAACCCACAGTCGTGGAGCAACCCCACTACCCGAGGTTCCAGGACTCTTCCAGAGACGGTAAAAGGGTACCGGGGTTAAGGGGCGCTGAAGAGCGGCGACCACCTTCACGCAGCACCAGCAACAGTGGTTCGCACACTAAGGGCAATAGCCAACATGGGGAGCCGGGAAACGGCTCTAAGTGGGACACAGACTATGTACCTAAATGTGTAAATTGTCATGAGAGGGGCCACACAGCAAAAATCTGCCCACTAAATGATGAGCCCATGCAATGCAACAGCGTGGAACCTTATTCGCTGTTGTCCCAATGTATGGGCCCTAGCCCAGAGGACCCCTTGAATAACCATCTGTGGGCATTTGTAAAGGTTAATGGTAAGAGGGTTCGGGCACTTCTTGACTCTGGGAGCATGGTCACACTAGTGTCCGAATACCTCTTGCCCATTAAGAAGAAACAGGGAAACAGTTCACAAAGAGTGGCAATTTGTTGTATACATGGGGATAATCATGAATATTCCACTGTTGATGTTTTTTTTGAAACAGAGTTTGGTTCTTTAGATTTCAAGGTGGGTATTGTACCCAAACTGGCACATGATGTGTTAATAGGGACCGACTTTCCCCATTTTCTAAAAATGTGGTCCCCCGCTCAGAATAGCGCCCAGAGTTCAATAGCGGACCATAACGAAGTATTAGAAGAAACAAATCCTTTCCCTTTTTCAGAAATGGAGGTTGACGAGGGCCCAAATAAGAAGGGGGAAAAGGAGGAGTGCTGTAAAATTCCCTTCCCCATCACTACTTTGGTAGGGAATACCCCAAATCAAGATGTTGAGCAGACACTTACCACCCCAGAACCAGATAAGACCCTCGCTGACCTAGAGGTCAGTCCTGGGAGTTTTAAGAAGGCCCAGTGGGAGGACCCCACATTAGCGGTAGCAAGGGGAAATATACGGGACCAGAATAGTACTCCTGGCCAACCAGATAGGTCACTTGCTTACCCCTACTTCGAGGTAGAGAACGACCTAGTATATCGGGTTGATAAAAGGAAATCAGTTACAACTAAACAATTGTTGGTACCACGGACATTCCGTAACGTAGTATTACACCTCGCACATAGTCATCCATTGGGGGGACACCTAGGGGTGGAAAAGACAAAAGAAAAGGTTCTCCGAAGCTTCTATTGGCCTGGGGTTCTGGCAGAAATTACGAATTATTGTTCCTCATGCCCAGAATGTCAGATCACCGCCCCGTTCAAGGCGTACCGCAGCCCATTGGTACCCCTTCCCATAATAGAGGTATTGCTATGGATCTAGTAGGACCCCTAATAAAGTCTGCTAGGGGACATCAGCATATATTGGTAATATTAGATTATGCCACCCGATATCCGGAGGCAGTTCCCCTACGTAGCACCTCAGCTAAAAACATAGCAAAAGAGTTAGTAGTTCTGTTTTCCCGGGTCGGGATTCCTAAAGAGATTCTATCTGACCAGGGAACACCATTTATGTCCCAAGTAACGAAAGAGCTATGTAAACTCCTAAAAATCAAGCATCTCAGAACCTCAGTCTATCATCCACAAACAGATGGTTTAGTGGAAAGGTTCAATAAAACCTTAAAGAGCATGTTACGGCGGGCGGTTGATAAAGATGGGAAAAACTGGGATTGTTTGTTACCGTACCTCTTATTTGCCATTAGGGAAGTTCCCCAATCATCCACAGGCTTCTCCCCGTTTGAACTATTGTATGGCCGACACCCAAGGGGCTTACTGGATATAGCCAAAGAGACTTGGGAACACGAGGTTACCCCTTACAGAAGTGTAATAGAGCATGTTGCCCAGATGCAGGACCGCATTGCTGCAGTCCTACCCATAGTGAGGGAACACATGGAGAAAGCTCAAGAAGCACAGAGGAATACATATAATAAGGGTGCTAGGGTCAGAATTTTTTCTCCAGGTGATAGGGTACTAGTTCTGGTTCCCACCGTGGAGAGTAAATTCCTTGCTAAATGGCATGGGCCATATGAGGTCTTGGAAAGAGTGGGAGAAGTAAATTATAAGGTAAGACAGCCAGGTAGGAGGAAACCTGAGCAAATTTACCATATAAACCTACTCAAGCCCTGGAAAGATAGAGAAGTCTTGTTAACCCTAGTACCCCCAGGTCCGTCAGAGAATCAAGAAACTGACCCAGAGGTTAGCATAGCTGAAACCCTGTCTGTTCATCAGAAACGAGAGGTTCAGAATTTAGTGAAAAGAAACAAAGAAATCTTCTCTATACGGCCAGGTAGAACTAGCGTAATTGAACATGACCTAGTCTCTGAACCGGGGGTCCGAGTTAACCTTAAACCGTACCGAATCCCAGAGGCCAAAAGAAAGGCTATAAGTTTAGAGGTTAAAAAAATGCTAAAACTAGGTGTAATTGAGGAATCCCAAAGTGGGTGGAACAGCCCTATAGTCTTAGTCCCAAAGCCAGATGGTACAACAAGGTTTTGTAATGACTACCGGAAACTAAACGCGGTGTCAAAATTTGATACTTATCCTATGCCTAGGGTAGATGAACTTGTAGAGAGACTGGGCAAAGCCCGATATCTCACAACCCTAGACCTAACAAAAGGGTACTGGCAGGTTCCCCTCACAGAAAGGGCAAAAGAAAAGACAGCCTTCTCAACCCCAGACGGCCTCTTTCAGTATAAGGTGTTGCCTTTTGGCTTACATGGAGCTCCCGCCACATTCCAAAGAATGATGGATAAAATTTTAAAACCACATGCTCGGTATGCTGCCGCCTACCTGGATGATGTGGTAATCCATAGTGAAGATTGGCAATCCCACCTTCCAAAGGTCCAAGCTGTGCTTGACGCAGTCCGGTCTGCTGGACTAACTGCTAACCCCGCTAAATGCACTATTGGTCTGGAGGAGGCCAAGTATCTGGGATATTCTATTGGCAGAGGTTTACTCAAACCCCAAACACTCAAAGTGGAGGCGATACAAAATTGGCCAAGGCCAGTTACAAAAAAACAAGTAAGGACCTTTTTGGGGTTAATTGGGTACTATAGAAGGTTTATTCCCAATTTTGCAACTAAGGCAACCCCACTAACTGACCTCACAAAAGCAAGAGGACCGCTAATGGTAAAGTGGTCCCCCGAAACCGAACAGGCCTTTAGAAGCCTGAAAGAAGCTCTCTGTGCCCAACCAGTGTTGGTCACACCTGACTTCTCCAAAGAGTTCGTAGTCCAAACCGACGCATCTGAGGTAGGGCTGGGGGCGGTACTCTCCCAGGAGTCTCAAGGTGAGGAGCACCCCATCCTTTATTTAAGTAGGAAACTAAATCCCCAGGAGAAAAATTACTCCATAGTAGAGAAAGAGTGTCTCGCAATAAAGTGGGCTGTAGAGACGCTCAAATACTACCTGTTGGGGAGAAAATTCCGGTTGGTCACAGATCATGCACCCCTTACCTGGATGTGTCAAAACAGGGAAAAGAATGCTAGAGTGACCAGGTGGTTCCTAAGCCTACAACCCTTTAAATTTTCTGTGGAACACAGGTCAGGGCACAAACATGGCAATGCTGACGGGTTGTCAAGGATGCACTCCCTAATATCCATGGTCGCTCATCCCTCGAGGTCTGAGCTGGGGGGGAGGATATGTGACAGAAACCAGGGGATGGTAATAAATTCCGTATATAGGGCTCCCAGGATACTGAACAGTTTCTATCCTGTTTGGCCTGGGAGTGCAGCCTTATAATACATACACTCCATCCCACAGTTTGGCAAGCGCTGGAACTGAGGGATGAGAGATCCAGACCAGAGTTTGTCTGCTGCCTGATTTCTGTCACCTGTCATGCTAATTAGGAATCAGGTATGAAAGACTGATTTCCTGTTTGCTCTGGTCTCCCCACAAGAGCCAGGAGGCTGGAAGGCTGCTGAACTACAGAGGGGAGAAGCCTCTTCCCCAAACAGGTTCAATCTTTCTGTTCATTTGTGTAAGACTGCAAAAGTACCGTGTTTTGATGTTGGAAGTGGAAAAGCCACTTCCAACCCTGAGTCAGGGATATCTAAGTTAAGTTATCGCTCAGGTGAGCAGCTTTTGTTTTGATCTGTTTTCTGTTGTATGCACTGTGGCAGTCTCAGTGCCTGGGACTGAATAAACCAGGCATAGCCTGTTTAAAGGAACAGTACGTGACGCCTCATCATTTAACCTACCCTAAAAGACCGTGTTCTAAACAGTCCCGGACAAACGACGGAGCCCCGGAGTAAGCCGTTTGTCACAATACACATACACATACACATACACACACACACACACACACACACACACACACACACACACACACACACACACACACACACACACACACACACACACACACACACACACACACACACGTAATTATGTAACAAGGACTAATTGTATAAATGTACTGCAATACAATAAATAAACCGTTATGTCAAAAACGAAGGTTGTTCTTACTAGGAATTTATTCAATTTCTTTTTTTTAAAGTGGGGCTGGGGGCGGGGCTAAGTGGCGAGTAGATTTTTTTTTGTTGGTGATCTGTCGACAACTCTTGTGTCTCGCTCTGTCTCGCTCTGTCCCCCTTCCCCCCCGACTGGGACCCTGCATCTACCAACGGTCGCATGCCGTCACACAGGATTGTCTCTTAGCTGAAAATAGCCACAACCCGACCCAGCTATTCCAGTCAATATTGGATAGCTGTTATTTGGACCTATGATTCCAAGTTACCAAACATCTCAAACTCTGACCTCTGTGATTTTACCATTTGTTATGTACCCTTCTCTTTACCCCCCTTTATTTTAACACGGTTAAGTTAGGTTTTAATTCTGTCACTAATTTCACATAACTCATTACTAGTATTGAGTGCACCCTATAGGGGCTGGTTTTCTTTCATTTGTGTACAAAATATCATGTATCAAGTATATGGTTCCCAACTGAAACAATTATTAAACACAAATAAAATGCATATTTACTCAACTTTTCATTCTAAAGATTTTTTTTTTTTATTATGTATTTTAAAAATATGCCTCTGGTAAATTTAAAGGATTTGTGTTATGTTTATATTCACTGAACATTTTGAAGTTGTGATGAAACAACAACAAACTAAGTTATATTGAAATGTACACTGAAAATATGATTGTGCTTCTAGGTGTTAAACCGCCTGACTTTTGCATCTACCCTTTCTCACTTGCGGAGATTGAATTCTCCTATTGGCAGAGATGGCAAACTTGCGAAACCCAGACAATTGCATAACACTCTGTGGGGGATGGTTTGCCCCGCTGAGACCCCAGAGGTAAGCTTCTTCGTTCCAGCCACTATTGTTTGAAGTAGTATGATTTATATCAAGCAGTAGATCATTTTTGTTCTCTTAATGGAAAGCTTATGTAGTTCCTGGAGGATTATTGGAAGCTTGAGCAGATGTATGTGGAGAGTGTTAGCTAGGTAATAGACTAATTGGGTTGAAATTATACTTTGCAGAGCTCATGTACTCTGTGCCCAGGACATACTTGAAAACGAGAGGTAACTCTCAATGTATTACTTCCTGGTAAAATATTTTATAAATAAATAAATGTACACATAACCTTTGAGCTTTCAAACCAATGTGAGCTAATATAGAGCAATACACAGCTGTGCTATCACATTAAACTGCTTGTTTACTCTCAATATGTACAGTTGTTTTGCTTGTCCTCTCTGACCAGGCGATATAGAGGATGATGGGAATGTTCTGTAGTAATCAGCCTATTTTGTACATCTTGTAGGGTCATGCTGTAGGACTTGTGAAGAACTTGGCATTAATGGCCTATATTTCAGTTGGGTCTCAGCCTTCACCAATATTAGAGTTTTTGGAAGAATGGAGTATGGAAAATCTTGAAGAAATATCTCCAGCCGCCATTGCAGAGTATGTATAAATAGTTGCATTCAGGAAAATATATGCAAATACAAATGCAGTTTAAATTAAGCAATAAAATGCAGGATGTAGTCTATTGTTCGTTCTTATAAAGAACAATTTCAACACACACCCTGCTTTCATTCATCACAAAACCTTGTACACCAGTTGAAGTAATTAGTCCCGCTCCTTTGAGCATTTTGGTATGTTTTATGACTATGCAGCCATAGATTTTAACATACACATTAAATACAGGTTCAAAATTTTTTTTTTTTTTTTCTTTTAATAATTATAAACCGTTTAATCATTCATAAGGGGACTTTTTTTTCAGCAATTGTCTGTGATAAGTTCAAGCAAACAGGTTTCATTTAAATTGTAGTTTATTGTTTGGCTTATTACTATGGAAGCTGTTTTTCCCAAATATTGTCTATGCTAATACTCCCCACATCCCATTGAATGTTTTCCTTCCTCTTTTCAGATGTATATCAGAATTAGTCCTTTTTTCCTGTCACCCATGGCAGTGGCACCGTAGGATTAAGTCCATCCTTGGCTTGAGTAGGACAGGCAATTTGAATTCTGCAGGTAGTACCATAAAAGGCCACTCCTCCCTGCAGGTAGTCCTTTTCCTGTCCTACAGCTAGGGGAAGTGTTTGTTATTTTGTATAGGACTCACCAGATTGCTGCTAGTGGAGTTAATCCAGGGGGTCGTCAGCCTCTCTCCTGCATCCCCAACACACGAGCACCGTGGGCGGTTCCTTTGTCTGAGGCCCATGCGATCGGACAGAATACAAATTCGTCTCAGTACCCAGTGGTAACAGAGAGGTGATAGGAGATATGCTTTTTTTTTTTTTTTTTGCATGGTGTCCCCACGTGGTTGAATGGATCACTCCAGTCGTCTTGTGTGCTCTCCCCACACGCAGGCACGCGCCCGGTTGTGTAGAAATGCCTTCAGCGCTCTGAACAAACTGACAAAGTCAGATGTGACGGCCTCAGAAAAATTAAAGCTTTCTGCCGCATGAATGCTGTGCAGAAAGGAAAACAAGTCAGCTGGACGGATTGCATAAATCAGAATGAAGCCTGCTGCAAGCAAGGGTCGCTTCCTAAAACAAGGCAAGTCCTTAGTTTAGTGATACAGCCAGAAGAGGGAACTTTGAAAATGGCAATGGAGGTTCTGCCACAAAAAAAGAAAGTTGATTAAAAAAAAAATATATATATATATGTATGTATATATGTATGTACAGTTAGGTCCGGAAATAATTGGACACTGATAAATGTTTGTTATTTTGGCTGTGTACCAAAATAAATTCAAGTTACAGTTAAATAATGAATATGGGGTTAAAGTGCAGTCTATCAGCTTTAATTTGAGGGTATTCACATCCAAATTGGAGGATGGGTTTAGGAATTAATGTCGCGGCCGAGTTTATTCTTACATTTGCCCGGTCTCGGCCGTGACAGTAACCGGGCGCGCGCCGGGGTGTCCCGTGCGCGCGCCGAAGCCTCGGAGGAGCGGTCCTCTGATTGGGGCTTCCCCCTCCCCTCTCCGGGTCCCCCGGAACCCCCCACCGCCGTCCTCCACATCGCGGGACACCAGGGCTCCCTCGGTGACGCGCGGCACGCCGAGGGGATTTGGCTAGCAAGCCGGGAAATCTCCCGGCTTGCGGAACTAGCCCACTAAGAATTAAACGTGTCGCCAGTGTACATCTCTTTAATATGTAGCTCCCTCTTTTTCAAGGGACCAAAAGTAATTGGACAATTGACTCAAAAGCTGTTTCATGGACAGGTGTGGGCTATTCCTTCGTTATTTCATCACTAGCTGAGAGACCCGGCGTTGCCCGGGATGTAATGTTCCCGCTCCCCTCTCTCTCCTCTCTCCTCCCCCCTCTCTCTGTTTGTCCCCCATTCACATCAATGCAGTCCCCCCCTCCCTCCTTTACAGCTTCATGCAGTGTGTGTGCGTCAGTCAGTGTGTGTGTGCGCGCTTGCGCGTCAGTGAGTCTGACGCAGAAAGAAAAACAGACTGACTGACTGACGCGCACACAGTCAGTGTGTGCGTGCGTGTGTGCGGCAGTCAGTGTTTGTTTTCATCATCAATTAAGCAGGTAAAAGGTCTGGAGTTGATTCCAGGAAGCTGTTGCTGTGAACCCACAACATGCGGTCGAAAGAGCTCTCAATGCAAGTGAAACAGGGCATCCTTAGGCTGCAAAAATAACCAAAAAAAAACATCAGAGAGACAGAAGAAACATTAGGAGTGGCCAAATCTACAGTTTGGTACATTGTGAGAAAAAAAAGAACGCACTGGTGAGCTCTGCAACACAAAAAGGACTGGGCATTCACGGAAGACAACAGGGGTGGATGATCGTAGGATCCTTCCATGGTAAAGAAAAACCACTTCACAACATCCAGCCAAGTGAAGAACACTCTCCAGGAGGTAGGCATATCATTATCCAAGTCTACCATAAAGAGAAGACTTCACGAGAGCAAATACAAAGGGTTCACCACAGGGTGCAAACCATTCATAGTTACATAGTTACATAGTAGATGAGGTTGAAAAAAGACGTAGGTCCATCAAGTTCAACCTATGCTAAATTTAGACAACAGATACTTTATCCTATATCTATACTTACTTATTGATCCAGAGGAAGGCCCCATTAAGGGGAAAAATTAATTCCTTCCTGACTCCAAGAATTGGCAATCGGATTAATCCCTGGATCAACATCCTTCCCATGTATACTTATTTGATATATCCCTGTATACCTTCCCCATCTAAAAAGATGTCCAACCTTTTTTTGAACAAATCTATTGTATCTGCCATCACAGTCTCCATGGGTAATGAATTCCACATTTTAACTGCCCTTACTGTAAAGAACCCTTTCCTTTGTTGCTGGTGAAATTTCCTTTCCTCCAACCTTAAGGGATGGCCCTGAGTCCTTTGTACTGCCCGTGGGATGAATAGTTCTTTTGAAAGCTCCTAGTATTGTCCCTGAATATATTTGTATATAGTTATCATATCCCCTCTTAGACACCTCTTTTCTAATGTAAATAAATCTAATTTAGCTAGCCTCTCCTCATAAGTTAGAATGTCCATCCCCTTTATTAATTTGGTGGCTCTTCTCTGCACTCTCTCTAGTTCCATAATGTCTTTTCTTAGGATTGGTGCCCAAAATTGTACTCCATATTCAAGGTGTGGTCTTACTAGTGCTTTGTAAAGGGGCATAATTATGTTTACTTCCCTTCCATCCATTGCCCGTTTGATGCAAGATAAGATCTTGTTTGCCTTTGCAGCTACTGCATGACATTGGGCACTATTGCTAAGCCTACTGTCTACAAGCACTCCTAAATCCTTCTCCATCAAGGATTCCCCCAATATATCTCCATTTAATTTGTAAGTCGCCTTTTTATTCTTGCATCCAAAATGCATAACCTTACATTTATCTGTATTAAACCTCATCTGCCATTTACCTGCCCACGTTTCCAGTCTCTCCAAGTCCTTCTGAGATTACTACTTGTATAGTATACAAATACTTGTGTCTTTTTTTTTAATGCATTTTTCTCCACAATAATACCTTTAAGTGCTTTGCCTAGGTTACCACCATATTTCTCCCCCATCCCCAAAATTGTTTTACACATCGTTCCATAACTACATAGTTACATAGTAGATGAGGTTGAAAAAAGACATAGGTCCATCAAGTTCAACCTATGCTAAATTTAGACAATAGATACTTTATCCTATATCTATACTTACTTATTGATCCAGAGGAAGGCAAACAAAAAACCCCGTGAAGTGCGTGGCATTCGAAAAAAAAAAATACCCAAACAAACCGGAGATGTTGGAGAATAAAAGGGGCCGTGACAGTATTGTCCCCGAATATATTTGTACATAGTTATCATATCCCCTTTTAGACGCATCTTTTCTAATGTAAATAAATCTAATTTAGCTAGTCTCTCCTCATAAATTAGATTGTCCATCCTTTTTTAATTTGGTGGCTTTTCTCTGCACTCTCTCTAGTTCCATAATGTCTTTTCTTAGGATTGGTGCCCAAAATTGTACTCCATATTCAAGGTGTGGTCTTACTAATGCTTTGTAAAGGGGCATAATTATGTTTACTTCCCTTCCATCCATTGCCCGTTTGATGCAAGATAAGATCTTGTTTGCCTTTGCAGCTACTGCATGACTTTGGGCACTATTGCTAAGCCTGCTGTCTACAAGCAGTCCTAAATCCTTCTCCATCAAGGATTCCCCCAATATATCTCCATTCAATTTGTAAATCGCCTTTTTATTCTTGCATCCCAAATGCATAACCTTACATTTATCTGTATTAAACCTCATCTGCCATTTACCTGCCCACGTTTCCAGTCTCTCCAAGTTCTTCTGAAGAGAAATTACATCCTGCTCTGATTCTATTACCTTACACAATTTAGTATCATCAGCAAAGATGGAGACTTTGCTCTCGATCCCAACCTCAAGGTCATTAATAAACAAGTTAAAAAGCAGGGGTCCCAGTACCGATCCCTGAGGTACTCCACTCACGACTTTAGCCCAACCTGAAAAAGTTCCATTTATGACAACCCTCTATTGTCTGTCCTTTAACCAGTTTTCAATCCATGTGCATATATTATTACTGAGTACAATTTTTTCTTTATTTTGTACACCAACCTCTTGTGTGAAACCGTATCAAAAGCCTTTGCAAAATCTATGTAGACCACATCAACTGCATTACCCTGGTCTAAATTCCTACTTACCTCCTCAAAGAAACAAATAAGGTTAGTTTGGCAAGATCTATCCTTCATAAATCCATGCTGACTATTACTAATAATTTTGTTTTCCATTAGGTATTCCTGAATATTATCCCGTATTAAACCTTACATTCCTTATAATTCTGATACGATGTCTCCGTCCCTTCTGACTTAAAGAATCTAAACGCCTTCCTCTTCTTGTCCATTTCCTCCCCTACCTGTTTATTTAACCACATGGGTTTTGACTTATTTCTTTTATACTTATTACCCAAGGGTATACACTGGTAAGTGTGCTTTTCTAACAATGTTTTATAGACTGCCCATTTATCTTCTACATTTTCCCTGCAAAAAACATCCCATTGTATTACTACTAGATTAGACCTCAGTTTATTAAAATCTGCCTTTCTAAAGTTTAAAGTCTTTGTTGAACCCAAGTAATCTGTTTTTTGATCATTTATTTCAAATGAGACCATGTTATGATCACAGTTACCCAAATGTTCCAGGACTTGAATATTTGTTATTACTTCTACATTGTTTGATATGACCAAATCCAGAACTGCCCCTCTCCTGGTTGGTTCCTCAATCATTTGGGTCATATAATTGTCTTTAAGCACCCCCAAAAACCTGTTTCCTTTTGTTGTAACGCTAATCTCATTGCCCCAGTCTGTGCCTGGATAATTAAAATCCCCCATTATGCAAACATGACCCAGTTTTGATGCCTTCTCCATTTGCAAAAGTATTTTAGCTTCCTCAATCTCACAGATTAATATTAAGATGGTTAATAGCATATTCCCACAAACATTTTCTTTATACTTTTACCTCCACTGCTAATTTCTATCCACAAAGTCTCTACATTTTCATAATTCCCTTCATAGACATCATCCCTTATAATAGGTTTTAGATCCGGTTTAACATATAAACATACCCTACCTCCCCTTCTCTACCCTTTTGTTAGGTCTAGGGTCGTGAGATATCGGGCTTTGCCCAGTCTCTCTACCAGTTCATCAACCCTGGGCATAGGATAAGTATCAAATTTTGACACAGCGTTTAGTTTACGGTAGTCATTGCAAAACCTTGTTGTACCGTCTGGCTTTGGGACTAAAACTATAGGGCTGTTCCACCCACTTTGGGATTCCTCAATTACGCCTAGTTTTAGCATTTTTTTTAACCTCTAAACTTATAGCCTCTCTTTTGGCCTCTGGGATTCGGTACGGTTTAAGGTTAACTCGGACCCCCGGTTCAGAGACTGGGTCATGTTCAATTACGCTAGTTCTACCTGGCTGTGTAGAGAAGACTCCTTTGTTTCTTCTCACTAAATTCTGGACCTCTCGTTTCTGATGAACGGACAGGGTTTCAGCTATGCTAACCTCTGGGTCAGTTTCTCGATTCTCTGACGGACCTGGGGGTACTAGGGTTAACAAGACCTCTCTATCTTTCCAGGGCTTAAGTAGGTTTATATGGTAAATTTGCTTAGGTTTCCTCCTACCTGGCTGTCTCACCTTGTAATTTATTTCTCCCACTCTTTCCAAGACCACATATGGCCCATGCCACTTGGCAAGGAATTTACTCTCTACGGTGGGAACCAGAACTAGCACCCTATCGCCTGGAAAAAAATTCTGACCGTAGCACCCTTATTATATGTATTCCTCTGTGCCTCTTGAGCTTTTTCCATGTGTTCCCTCACTACAGGTAGGACTGCAGCTATGCGGTCCTGCATCTGGGCAACATGCTCTATTACACTTCTGTATGGGGTAACCTCGTGTTCCCAAGTCTCTTTGGCTATATCCAGTAAGCCCCTTGGGTGTCGGCCATACAATAGTTCAAACGGGGAGAAGCCTCCTTAATGGCAAATAACAGGTATGGTAACAAACAATCCCAGTTTTTCCCATCCTTATCGACCGCCCGGCGTAACATGCTCTTTAACGTTTTATTGAACCGTTCCACTAAACCATCTGTTTGTGGATGATAGACTGAGGTTCTGAGATACTTGATTTTTAGGAGTTTACATAACTCTTTTGTTACTTGGTACATAAATTGTGTTCCCTGGTCAGTTAAGATCTCTTTAGGAATTCCGACCCGGGTAAACCGAACTATTAACTCTTTTGCTATGTTTTTAGCAGAGGTGCTACGTAGGGGAATTGCCTCCGGATATCGGGTGGCATAATCTAATATTACCAATATATGCTGATGTCCCCTAGCAGACTTTATTAGGGGTCCTACTAGATCCATAGCAATCCGGTCAAATGGTACATCTATTATGGGAAGGGGTACCAATGGGCTACGATACGCTTTGAACGGGGCGGTGATCTGACATTCTGGGCATGAGGAGCAATAATTTGTCATTTCTGCCAGAACCCCAGGCCAATAGAAGCTTCGGAGACCCTTTTCTTTTGTCTTTTCCACCCCTAGGTGTCCCCCCAATGGGTGACTGTGTGTGAGGTGTAATACTACATTACAGAATGTCCGTGGTACCAACAATTGTTTAGTTATAATTGATTTCCTTTTATCAACCCGATATACTAGGTCATTCTCTACCTCGAAGTAGGGGTAGGCAAGTGACCTATCTAGTTGGCCCGGAGTACTATTCTGGTCCCGTATATTCCCCCTTGCTTCCGCTAATGCGGGGTCTTCCCACTGGGCCTTCTTAAAACTCCCAGGACTGACCTCTAGGTCAGCGAAGGTCTTATCCTGTTCTGGGGTGGTAAGCGCCTGTTCAACATTTTGATTTGGGGTATTCCCTGCCAAGGTGGCCATGGGAAAAGGGATTTTACAGCACTCTTCCTCTTTCCCCTTTTTATTTGGGCCCTCGTCAACCTCCATTTCTGAAAAAGGGAAAGGATTTATTTCTTCTGTTACTTCTTTATGGTCCGCTATTGAACTCTGGGCGCTATTCTGAGAGGAGGACCACATTTTTAGAAAATGGGGAAAGTCGGTCCCTATTAACACATCATGTGCCAGTTTGGGTACTATACCCACTTTGAAATGTAAAGAACAAAACTCTGTTTCAATAAGAACATCAACAGTGGAATATTCGTGATTATCCCCATGTATACAACAAATTGCCTCTCTTTGTGAACTGTTTACCTGTTTTTTCCCAATAGGCAACAGTTATTCGGACACTAGTGTAACCATACTCCCAGAGTCAAGTAGTGCCCGAACTCTCTTACCATTTACCTTTACAAATGCCCAGAGATGGTTATTCAAGGGGTCCTCTGGGCTAGGGCCCATTCATTGAGACCACAACGAATAAGGTTCAACACTGTTGCATTGCATTGGTTCAGTATTTAGTGGGCAAACTTTCGCAGTGTGGCCCCTCTCATAACCATTTACACATTTAGGTACATAGTCTGTGTCCCCCTTAGAGCCCTTTTTCGGCTCTCCATGTTGGCTGTTGCCCTTAGTATGCGAGCCACTGTTGCTGGTGCTGTGTGAAGGCGGTCGTCGCTCTTCAGCCCCCCTTAACCCTGGTACCCTTTTACCGTCTCTGCTAGAGTCCTGGAACCTTGGGTAGTGGGGATGTTACATGACTGTGGGTTGCAGGTGATCTTCTGCTGCATTGTACCTTTCTACGAGGGCCACCAGCTCGTCTACATTGTGGGGGTCACTGACCCAATGGCGTAGGGCAGAGGGAAGTTTCCTCAAGAACTGGTCCATGACCAACTGTTCCACGATGTGGCTTGCTAAGTTTATCTCGGGTTGTAGCCACTTCCGAGCGAGGTGGATGAGGTCATACATCTGGGATCGGGTGGCTTTATCCAACGTGAAGGACCATGCGTGGAACCTTTGGGTGCGAACGGGCGTGGTTACGCCGAGGCGGACGAAGATCTCTAACTTCAATTTTGTAAGTAAGCCTTCTGGGGTTCGCCGCTTAAGAAGGGTGCGAGTAGACTGGCCCACTCAGCTTCTGGCCAACCCTCTCTCTGTGCCGTGCGTTCAAAAGTGAGAAGATAGATTTCAACATCATCCGAGGGCCCCATCTTCTGAAGGTAGTGGCTTGCCCTGGTCATTTTCGGGACTGGGGCTGCCTTCCAGTTGAGTCTTAATGATAGTCTCTCTCAGGAACTCGAGTTCCTGCTGTAAGCCCTGGGTGAACCGTTGTCGCTCCTCTCTCAGCAAGCGGTTTGTCTCTTGCTGGGTTGCATTCGCGTTTTGCAGAGCTGCATTCGCCTCTTGCAGGGCTGCATTCGTCTGTTGCTGGTTTGCATTTGTCTCTTGATGGGCTATTAACAGCTGTTGCTGGGTTTCATTCGCGTCTTTCTGGGCAGCAACATTGCGTACCAGCGCGCTCACCACGTCTTCCATCTTGTTTGGAAAAAAAAACTTTTTTTTTTTTTTAAAGTTCTTTTACCCGCAGACCTTTTAGTGTTCTGCCCGCATTCTCCCCATTTATGACAAACGGCTTACTCCGGGGCTCCGCCGTCTGTCCAGGACTGTTAGAACACGGTCTTTTAGGGTAGGTTAAATGACGAGGCGTAACGTGCTGTTCCTTTAAACAGGCTACTGCCTGGTTTATTCAGTCCCAGGCACAAAGAAACACAAGCAAAACAAAAGCCTGCTCACCCGAGCAATAACTTAACTGAGGTTTTTCCTGACTAGGATTGGGGCGGCTTATCCGCTTCCAATAAACAAAAATAAGGAACTTTGCAGTTTGATAAAGGTACAAAATGATTTAACCTGTTTGGGGAGTGGCTTTTCCCCTCTCTGCTTCCAGCAGCTTTCCTGCCTCCAGTCTCTTGGGGAGAGGGAAGAGGAACCAGGAAATCAGCCTTAAATACCTGATTTCTAACTAGCAGGACAGGTGACAGAAATCAGGCAGCAGACAAACTCTGGTCTGGATCCCTCATCCCTCAGTTCCAGCACTTGCCAAACTGTGGGATGAAGTGCATGCATTCTGAGGCTGCACTTTTCAGCCTAAACAGGATAGACTGTTCAGTATCCTGGGAGCCCTATATATGGAATTTATTACCATACCCTGGTTTCTGTCACAATATTAAAAGGTTTCAAGGTTCTGCGTACATGAAGACAATAATAAACAGGCACAGAATGCTACAATGTAGCTGTTACCACTCGTTGGGAACTGGATCTGGACCGCACAGGAACGTGGTCATCAGGTGTCTTTATCCCACACTTTTGGTCTGATACCAGAGTAGATGTGCAGCCGCTGTTCAGCCGATGGGATGCTCAGATTGTCTATTAATCATGTCCCCAAAGTCCAGATAGAAATGTCCAGTATAGATGGGAACGAGGAGTAGTAGAAGCAACAATCTCAACCTTGTGTCAGCGTCTGACTCGCGGCACCTCGATGTGTGCCGTCGAGTGTTGATTACGTCACAGTACAGGCGCCGGTAGGGGAGAAGTGCTTAATTCAATGTAAACTCGCAGGATAATTACAATAACCACAAGGACATACAGTCAGGTCATTGAGTGGTAGCTTCCAATGTGTTTCGTAGCACTAATAACTACTTCATCAGGGAATAAAATTTATTGAACCAATGTCCAGAATAAATATCACTCAATCTCCTGTGATTGGCTAGATACCATACACAAAATAGCCAATCACCAAGCACCGAGTAGATTAACACACAGCTGCACATACAAGCAACTAAACCGTTGCTGAAATAATTCACTTTAATACCAATGTTAAAAATAAATATGTATAATTATTCAAAAACATGCTAAAAATTATAATAAAAACATAAAAACAATAATAAAAACATATGGCAATGAATGAACTCTGCAAAGATACTGCAAAATAGAAACACAGGATTAATAACAGTTCTTAAACATAAAACAGGAATGAGACTCCAACTGGTAAATCCAGAAAGTTTCTTGTACAGAGAGACTTTTAATTCTATTGTCCCTATAGGAACAATTCTAATACCCTTACATCTGAGAGTGGATGGATCCTTATTGTGATGCACTAAAAAAATGCAGAGATTTTATTTATAAAATGTTTTACCAGGAAGTAATACATTGAGAGTTGCCTCTCGTTTTCAAGTATGTCCTGGACATAGTTAATATGACAAATAATACATGGTTACAAATACAATTACGTAAATGAACAGGATATACATTATATACAATACATTGCATGCACAGTTAGAGAAGATGTATATTATAGGCTTATGTAACAGTTACAGACCAGATTAAAATTTGAGACAGCCTTAGTTTTGAAAGAACGTAAACTGGTGGTGGATGTAGTAGGTTGTTCCAGTTTTGGGGTACACGGTAAGAGAAGGAGGAGCGGCCGGATACTTTGTTGAGCCTTGGGACCATGAACAGTCTTTTGGAGTCAGATCTCAGATGATAAGTGCTGCATGTGGTAGGGGTGAGGAGCTTGCCCAGAAAGTATTTGAAGGCAAGACAGGAAAAGTGAACTTTGCGCCTAGACTCGAGTGATGACCAATCTAGTTCTTTGAGCATTGATAGACTGTTTTTCATACCAATGTTTGATATTCCTAATATGTTCTTGGATCCGCACTTTAGACATCTCTTAGTACGGCCCACATATTGAATCTTGCATGCACATTCTATTAGGTATATCACATGGGTTGAATTACAATTAATAAAGCCCTCGATCTTGAACTCCTCGTTTGTTACAGCAGATTTAAATGTTTTTCTATCTCCGTGCATATATTTACACACAGAGCAATTCACACATGAAAAATTCACAGTGGGTTTATTTAGCCATAACCGCTCCCTATTATTACTGGGTAAATTAATATCACTCGGGGCAAGTGTATTTTTTCAATTCTTAGCCCTTCTATAAATGAATTTGGGCGTTTGTGAAATGTGGTCCCCAAGGATCGTGTCATTACACAATATCACCCAGTGCCTTTTAAAGATCTCCTCAATTTGTCCATTAACTGAATTAAAAGTGGTAATGAATTTTTCAAAGAATGAGTGTCATTCTGAAAGACACTGCAAGAAAAGGTATTGAGGGGTGCCTCAAGATCGAAGGAATATAAGAGTTTATTACAGACTTTTTCATATATTTTTGTTGATGAAGACAGGAGGATTCAGAGTAGTTCTAGCCCCAAGAAAACTGAATACCTACTTGCAAATAAGAAAGTTAAATGATATCACTAAACACAATTATTCAGGAAGTAAAACGGTATGATTGGATGAGATCAATATACCGTGGGATTTTTTTGGGGGGCCACGGGTGGTTGCAGAGGCCCCCCAGAAACTTGAGGATGTAACTGTCTTCAGGTCACGTCGCAATGACAACGTGGCGTCAAATGATTCCGCGGGGTCATATGACGTGTCGTCATGGCAACACATATCAAATGACGCTGCGGGTTCACAAGACCCTCGGCGGCATTTGACGCTGGGTCTGTCGAGGGGGGGCGTAAAAAAAACAAACTTAGATGATAGTAACCTGTGTGCAAACTAACGCCACTGTTAGTCCAGTGGTGTGCAAACTTGGGGTCGCGCCCCCCAGGGGTGGCGGGAGATTTGTCTGAGGGGGTGTGGGGAGTTGCAGAGGTCCCGTGCTCTTCCCAGGTATTTAAATTAAATTCCTGGGGACCGTGCGAGGCCTCTGCCACCTCTACTTACCGAGGTTCAGACGGCTTTTGGACGCATGACCATGGCAACGCGGCATCAAATGACGCCACAGTGTCATGTGACGCCGCTCGAGGTAAGGAGAACATTAATCTGTGGCCTCAGTAGCAGGGGTGAATAATAATAATCAGGAGGTTAGGGAAGTGATCAGTTGTAGGTGGAGTTTTAACTGCTTGGGTATATTAACTCATAGATGCATTTAAAAATTTCCCTTTTAGCAATATGACATGAACCAGAATAAATATTGTACCACAATATTGGGTAATGGAACAGTAGAGAACCTATTACAAAACTTTTAACCCACTCATAGATCCCAGCAAGTGTAGCCTGCTGTATCTAGCGAGAAAATATTACAATCATTGTATTAATTGCCAAATGTCCTGGGTAGTAATAGTCCGTTAGAAAGGTGTTTTGCCGTCAATGCTGCCCCAGTGCCAGGCTATCCAATCCTCCAGTGAAGTGCCTCAAAGAAAGGAAAAAAAGGGCCAAAGGTGTAGCCGAGGGACTTTAACCCTTCCAGGGAATTATTGGCCTGTAAATACCCTGTTTTGAGGGAATTATTACTATTATAGGCTAAATGTAGGTTATTTTTTTATTTTTTTTATAAAAAAAAAAAGATACATTTTTGTAGTCATTGATTTTTATCAGCATGATTGTCTTCATTCTTATGCTTTTTACTGCAAGTTTATTAAAAAAAATATATATATATATACACACACACACACACACACACACACACACACACACACACACACACACACACACACACACTACAACTCCCGCTCTATATACACAAACACACACTGCAGTCCCCCTTACACACTGTGTAGGCCCCCTCCTCTACACCACAAAACAAACACACATATACACCAAAACACACTCTGCAACCCTCCTCCACCATCTACACACACACACACACACACACACTGCAGCCCCCGTCTACATTCACAAAACACACTGCAGACACACCTGCAGCCCCCTCTACACCCACTGCAGTCCCCATGTAAACTCACACACTGCAGACACACACAAAACTCGGCACCCCTCCACCTACAAAACACACACTGCAGAGATACATCAACAAAACAGACTCTTCCACCTCTACATCCACAAAACACAGCAGCGGCCCCATCCCTACACCCACTGCAGCCTTCCCTGTAAACCCACACACTGCAGACACACACACACACCAACAAAACACTCTGCTCCCCTCCTCCACCCACTGAAGAAACACACACTGCAGCTCCCCCTCTACACACACACAGCAGACACACACCAACAAGACTCTGCTGCCAGCTCTACACCCACAAAACTCACACACAGCAGGCACACACCAACAAGATTCTGCTGCCCCCTCTACACCACAAAACACACACCAACAGAAGATACACACACACACACCAATAAAACACTTTGCTGGCCCCTTTACACCCACAAAACACACACAAACCTTTCCCCTCACTCTCCTGTGCGGAGCTCTCTCCAGACAGGTTGGGGGAGGAGTCAGTGCCTTGCTGGTGCCTTCTGTCCAATCACCTCCCCTGTCTAAAAGCAAATTTCACTCTTTGTGAATGAAAACTGAAAGCTGATTGGCTGAAAAACTTGGCGGGTGCCAAAAATTCCGGGCCATTACTGATTGGTTAAAATTCCATGCATCCAATCAGAGAGCAGGGATTTCAATATGCCCGCAATTTACCAGCTTTAGGCCTCGTCCTGGGCGGGCGTGCTCACGCTTGCCACGATGAAACACATTGCAACAGTGTGCGGCCAGCATGAGCGGGCAGGCGCGCCTGCTCAGCGCTTAGCTGCTTGCCGAGCAAGCAAATTTGAATTTGCTGCTCCCAAGCGGGTCACGTGAGCGGTTCGCCCAATGAGGCCAAGGCGGCCACGAATTGCCCGGCAGGGCGCAGCGCACGTTCACCAGCGCGCCCGTTCCCTACCTGGACGAGGCCTTAGCCTATAATGTACATTATTGTCGCCTAAATCACCTACATGGAGGCAGATAAGTGTAATAAGCAAAGTTCAAGGCGAAGGCAAGGGTGGTGGTGAGAATGGTGGTTAAGGTCCCCTTTCTTAATAGCTGTGGGATGAGTTATTAATCTTGGGATACAATGCTCCGCTTTCTCTCAGGGCCCTATTCAAAATGCTAACTATTGAAAAGCTAGTAGATCTAGGTCTTCATTAAGTCCCCCGGGTGTAACGTTTGAAGATCCAAAAAGAGTCCTGTTTTCTTAATCTGAGATACCCGTTTAAGTTTTTTTTGCACCTTTGAAAACCACCCTTTGTTTTTCTTTTAGACTTTCACCCAGATCTGGGTAATTCAATAAAACGTCTGTGCTTTTGGATGATTTCTCTTTATATTGTTAGCTGACTTGTTAAATGTATTAATAAACAAGCAATCATCTGTAAAACTGTTCTTCTCTTTTGTTCGTGTTTTTCTTTAGAAAGTTCCCCCTCTCTACCTTCCGTACTCTACTTAAGGCCTCATTAATGTTCACTCCCTTATAGCCTTTCTCTTTAAGCCTTTTTATAAGGACCAACTAATGTTCTTCAAGTCCACCTCATTTGTGCAGTTCCTGCGCAGTCTCAGGAATTGGCCTTAAGCAATATTATTCTTCCAGGAGGGTAAATGATTACTTCTTGAATCCAAATAGCTGTTTGCGTCTATGGTTTTAAAGAATGTGTTTGTGCATTTTTTCTTGTTTTCACTAAAGAGAACCAAATCAAGATAATGGGTATGGGACTATATTTGGAAGGCATTTAAGATTCATGAGATTAAAGTCCTTTAGAGTCTCTTCTCCCTTCCAGATAAAAATAAGATCTATAAATCTTTTATAAAATATTTTCTGTAACAGGTTTTCCCCCACCCTCTGGGAGATCTGCCTATTACAGGGTGTGTAATGCTGTTCACCTGCTAGTCCACAGGATGCTGAGCTTTCTGCTGGTGGTATGGGGAAGACAGGACAGGCTTTTGGGGTGATGTTTAGTCCTTCTCTCGGTGGTTCAGCGACTCCATCTCTTGCAGGCTCCAGGAACGCCAGAGATAATCCCTGCAGGAGAACCTCTGATACTCCCTCTGATAGATTGTAGTCCCAGACAGGAGTGTATTTTATAACACAAGAACAGCTTTATTCTTCAACTCACAGGTTACAGCATACAGAATTCCAGTCATTAACTGATTCTCTTATCTTTCAAGCCTCAGGATGGTCCCTGGACTAAACCCTGGGGCTTGAGGCCTCCAGAGCCGGTCCTCTGCTCTTCCCTCACCCCATGTGGGATGAGGGGTATAGTTCTCACTCCCACTCCCCGAAGGGAGGGTGATGGAAGGTGGCCAGAGCCCTGCACTCACTCTTCCATGGGACAGTCTGTCTCAGGGGAGAGAACACTGACAACATTTCCATGTGCAGTCCCTTTAGTACCCAGGAGGAGGGGCCAAAGTCTAATCCCAGGATTGGGCAGAACACAGGCCTTAGTCCCGCCCACCTGTCACTCAAGGGAGCTGCTTACGGCAGGGGAAAACCCGGATTGGGCTCAACACTGCCTGCACTGTACCAGGAGTTAAATGTTAAGCAGGGTGGATTAGGAGCCAAAACCAGACATGGCTACATATATAAAAACGGATTGTTCTGCCAAATGTTCTGTTCTTTTCAGTATCCCATTAAAAGGTTAGTGAAGCTGGGTGCAAACTTCTTGCCCATTGCCGTCCCACAGGTTTGGAGATAATTCTTTTTTGAGGGGAAGTTTTATGTTCTAAAACAAATAAAATTCATTTTAGAATAAAATCACTTTGCTCTTGGGACAACTGTGGGTTGCTATTTAAAACATTTGCCACAGCTGCTGCACCTTTGCTATTTTCAATGTAGGTGTATATTTGAGTGGCACTGCAGTGCTAGTTTATTTAACTGAGGCACATCTCCTGGGATATCCCTGAGGAAGCAACCTAGTGATGAAACACATAGCGTTGGATACTGAGTCACCAGTTAGCACGAACACACATTCGTTGTCTAGGCTGTGAACTCCTTCACTGTGCAGAGGTAACCCGTTGTCCATGGAGCTCTGCCAGCAGATTGGAGACCAGCAGCTGCAAGCCCAGGGAATTCCCTTCCTGAGAACAGGAATTGTCACGTCTGCGTCATTGCTCTCTGACATCACTTCTGGAGTTGGCAGAAACTGAGGAGAACACCAGCCATAGCGACCCCTTGCAATGAGTGGGAATCCCCTGAGGCAATCACCCGGAATGCTATCACTCCAGCAAAGGGAACAGCAGCAAGGTGGTAACATCGGCTCCCCCTCCTCTCAGACCCCAGGACGGCTCAGAGGACTGAAGAGACGGGTGCAAGGGTTTTCCATATATCGGGCACAACAGATGCTACTATCCAATACAGGCAATTACCCTGCTTTTATTTATTAGGCAGGGATGTGGGAGTGAGCACTGCAGTCAGAATCAGGCTGGAGGCATGTGCTGGAAAAAAAAAACTTTATTGCGGCATGTAAGCCAAAAAGGATAAAATCACGAGGAGAATCCTCTGACGCGTTTTGTCCGCAAAGGGACTCCCTTTGCGGACGAAATGCGTCAGAGGATTCTCCTCATGTGATTTTATCCTTTTTGGCTTACATGCCGCAATAAAGTTTTTTTTGTTCAGCACATGCCTCCAGCCTGATTCTGACTGCAGTGCTCACTCCCCCATCCCTGCCTTACGATTGTCTTCACTGATCGGGACGGAAGCACGCTACTGAGCAGGATCCACCCTCATTCAACAGCACACCGGAGAAGGAACCACGCCGGTTGTGTAAGTATACTTTACCTGTACAGGAGGCCCCAGTGTGGAGAGCTAATGGAGCCACGGGATAATTGAAGACCCACCCAGAGAGGGACCTCCGGACACGAGTAGAAACTCACTGGACAGGTTAGAGGTTTTTTCCTGACACTTTGGAGCTCCCTCCCATGCATCTTTATTATTGTTTGTTGGGATAACTGTTACGGCTAAGACTGTGTTATATTCATTAGGGGATATGGACCCTGCTCACATCATATATTATGAGGACTTGATTTTCCACAGCACCACCGGTATTAGAGCACCCAATTAGGGAGTTTCCCTTACCTACCTTGCTTTTATTTATTTCCTGTGATTCATTGAGCGCAGGCAGCGGCGCGAAAAGATGAATTTCTTCATCTTCGCCACTGTCTGTCGGCTCCCCTCTCCCTGCCGTGCGCACGCGCGGCCCTTGTATAGAAAGGCTGACTAACGTCAGCCAACTAAAAATCCGCACGCCCGGCACTATTGAACGTGCCTTACACAGCCCAAGTATTTTTACAAAATAGTGAAGCGTTGGGGTCAACCCACAGTAAACCTGAAGGCCACATAGCAGAAGAAAAAGGTGGACTGTTACTGTATGAGGCAATTTTATCCCTGTGTGTTGCAGATTGATGACCTCGGCTTCAAATGTCAGTTTAAACTGGCAAATCTCTTTACTCCAATTTCACTTATTGCAAAGATATTGAGGAAAATAAAAACCGTCCAAACAGAGGTGATATTGATTGTGCAACTTTGGCCAAAGAGACCATGGTTTGCCCATCTTATAAACATGGCAATACACATTCCATGGAATTTACAGAATGTATGAGGGTTGCTACATCAAACACACAACCGAGACAACAAGTTCTGGTGGCTTTTAGGTTGAGTGGAAAGTCCTAGGAGACAAAGGACGTGCAGATAGGACTACTGTATACGGCTTCTGTTAGAAGCAAGGAAAAGTTGACAACTGTCTACTACAGAATTTTACTTTTGTTTCAGGGACTACTGTGAAAAACAGAAATACAATTTCTTCTCACCAACCTCCATGACATAGGTACAGTTTTTAACAGAGGACTCCGTCTGGATTAATTAAAGTGCAAGTATCTGCATTATCGGCACTACTAGAAAGAAATCTTGCAACTGAAAGATTCATCATTCATGTCTTCCAAGCAGTCAAAGATTAAGACCAAGAAACATGATCAGATTTCTGTCATGGGACCTCTCTCTGGTTCTGGATGCCCTGACAGTGCATCTTTTGAAGCTGTACATCAAATCTTTTAAACTATTGACAGAGAATTTATCGATCCTCCTAGCCATAACGTCAGCAAGAAGAGTGGGAGAGTTACAAGCTCTATCTTGCAAACAACCGTTCCTGATCATTCACCAGGTTAAGGCAGTTATGGGACCAGTTTACCATTTTTCTTTGCCTAAATTGGTATCTCAATTTCACATTAACCAACAAATTGTAATTCCTGTTATTTCCCTGTTAGGACAGTATTTTAGGACAGTATTACACAATCTCAATGTGATGCGATGTTTGAAAACTTGCACCCGGTTGATATAAGTTATCAGTCGGGTAGGCTGTTTATCCTCCCAGAAGGACCCAGGACTGGGCAAGCAGCGTCCAAGGCAACAATATTCCAATGGATAGTTTCAAACATAAGGAAAGCATATGAACATAAAGGAGAAAATCTACTTTTAAATCTAAAGGCTCGTTCAAAAAGTGCCATGGGCATTTAAGGCACAGGTATCACCTAAACATATCTGCAAGGCAGCCTATGTATGGTCATTTAACACATTTATAAAATATTATAGACTGGACATTCAGGGCTCAGCTGATGCAAGCTTTGGTCGCAAAGTACTTCAGTCTGTAGTAACAAAATAAATTAGTTGAAACTGATATTGGTGTTATTTATTATTGCCTTCCCTTATTTATTATTGTATTGCTTGTGTATGTCCCTACGATGCCCACTGCCATAGGGAACAGGAAAAGAGGGCGGCGGGTAACTATGTTTAATATATATCAGTTGTATTTTTCAGCTTTGGGAGATTCCAAACTACCTGCAAGTAGGAGAAGGAGCTTTTTATGGTACTACCTGCAGAATTTAATTTCCTGTCCTACTCAAGGTAAGGGTAGACTTAACACTACGGTGCCCTCTGCCATATGGTTCCAGGAAAAGAACATTACAGATATTTTGATCCATTTTTCCTTTTCATGCTAGACACTAGTTTATTTGTACAAGTTTATTTCTCTCCATCTTTGACTTGGAGTAAAATTGAGCAAAAAGTTCTCAAAAGCAGCAATAAATGTCCAAGTCGTTCTGAAAATAAATTGTGGAGGAAGTTAACCTATTAAATCATCAAAATTATGTGACCAATGGTTATATTTTTACTACATAATGGGCTCTGTTTATGAAATCAACGTTTTGCAACATATGGCTATCTTGAATCAAAATTACTCAACAATACTGTAAAATAATTAGTTTGGTAAACGTAATATTTGTTTTGTATATACTTATAGTATTATCTTTAAATTTCTAGTGCCACAAAAATATTTGTGAATGGATGCTGGGTGGGAATACACAAGGATCCAGAACAGTTGATGAACACACTCCGGAAACTGCGCCGCCAAATGGACATCATTGTGTCTGAGGTAACCGAACAATGAGCAAGAAGCAGATAAATAATTTAGGGTTTCCTCTTACTGATTTGCTTACATTTACAAAAAACGTGGAATTAGAATGCAAATTTAGTAATTTGTTGTAAATTGTCAATACACTCTGTGGAAATCCTTTCTTAAAATTAGTCTGATGCACTAAGCAACCAGAGATGGCTTGTGCAAAATTAGTAACATTTGAATATTTTCAAATTTAAAAGAAGCAAATAAAATTGAAAATGTCCAAATATCACCAATTTTGTACAAGTATAAAATTAAAACAATGAGATGTTTTTTGTTTTTGTTTATTATTTTGTTCTTTTGCCACTTTTAATAGTAGATTCATTCTTTGGGGTGTCCCCCAGGATGTAGTCACTGTAGCATGCCCCCTGGGAAGGTGTTTTTTAAGCTATTGCATCTAGCGTTCCCATTAAGTGCAGGGCATGATTTAACAGTAAGTAAATGGAGTAGCATCCCTCTTTGTTTCCTACAAAATGGCCACAACAGTCACGTTCCAAGGGGGCACTATTTAACAATTTCAGCAATATTGTTCGTTTTATATTCAAAAAATAAGAAATGCAAACCAAACTTTGACATAAATAAATAAAGTGTTGCCATTGTGCGAGTTTCTCAGTAAATTTTTGCAAACATGAACAAAATTAACTAATACCACATCTGTACTTCTAAGATATAGCTTTTTGTTGTGTGATTAAAACATAGTACGTTTTAATACCAAAAATCTGATTAGACCTGGAAGAGAAGACTAAAATAGGAATCCTAAAACATTAATATGAAAAGTGCTAACCGTTCAGATAAACCGGTTGCTTGCATAAGCTGTCGTACTATAGTTTTTGTGTTTTTATTTTGCCTGTTCTAGGTTTCAATGATTCGAGACATTAGAGAGAGAGAAATCCGTATCTATACTGATGCTGGCCGAATTTGCAGGCCACTGTTAATTGTGGAAAAGCAGAAATTGTTGTTAAAAAGGAGGCACATTGACCAATTAAAGGAGCGGGAATATAATAATTACAGGTAAGAGAGCTATTTGTTTTTGGTCTCTAGTAATTACATTTATTTTATGAGGCAACCTTTATTTATTTTTTTCCTCCCTAACTTATACAGATGCAGCCAGACTTATTGTTGAGTAGTCGGCCAGTAAACCACAGTTCAAAACTGCCTGCTCGCGCATTCCCCACGGCCAGACAAATTGTTTGTCAGGATTGACAGAGCGGGAGTCCCTGCTTCTGAATCGAACTTCTGTGTTCAATCAGACCCGGGATGCATCAGTTGAAGATTTGGACAGTGAGAGCAGAGAAGTTGCTCTCACTGTGCATCTCTAACAGGCGATCGTGCTGCTTTTTAAAAAAAATATTGCTTAATAATGAAACAGTCTCCGGGACTGAACCGCATTCATTTCATGTCTTGATCACATGATGCGAAACAGTTAAACATGCAGAGATATATAGAGAAACAGGGGGTCCCGGGATCTGAAATTAAAGCAGTTCAGCTCCGGCGACCCCCTAACTCAATACTATGTAATAAAAATAATAATAAAAGTACCTTTTTTTACTCACCATAACTTAACTCAGTATTATGGTTTAGCCTATCCCATAGCCTCTCTTGCTGCCTAAGACATGCAGATGAGCATACAGCTATATTTGCTTTCCTGTGGAGGGTTTTTGTCACTTTTTTTACTCACCATAACTTAACTCAGTATTATGGTTTAGCCTATCCCATAGCCTCTCCTGCATTCCCAGTTAAATCAACCCCACACTGATGAGACCCATCAAGGTCGAAACAGCTGTCTGTGGGTGGTTTTCTGGGTATGCACCTTAACCCTGGCTGTGCTCAAAGCTGTGACCATGCAGCAAGCTTAAGCCTATAGGGAACCGTGTTAAAAATGGTTATTGAGGCAAAAAGTGACACTGTGTGCTCATTTGCATGTCATTTCCCAGAATCCCTTGCTGCAGTGGAAGTGCTGTATGCTGGGTGATAATGGGGAAAGGCGGGGTTGCAGACCTGCCTAAGACATGCAGATGAGCATACAGCTATATTTGTGTGTATATATATATATATATATATATATATATATATATATATAGTGGCAGGACGGATGGGGACTGCAGGACTTGATTCAAGGTGGACTGCCCTGACAGAGCATCTCGTTGGTGGAACCGGATGTCGCCCAGGAGGTCGTCAGATCCTTTGCGAAGATATTTGAAGCCCAGGTGCCGCCGCACTGGGCAGGTATCGTTATACACCTACTGAGTACTCACATAGTGGCAGCGCTGACCACGGGACACGGGTTATACTGTGGACACGGTGTGGGGGGGGGTACACGGTGGTGGGAAGGAGATACGCACTCTCAGGTGGGAGTGACTGACTTTGGGAACTTATAGAGTAATAAGGTGTGTGTGTGTGTGTGTGTGTTTTCAGTAAAAACCGTTCTGTTTATGCCAGTGAGTATTACTGTGGTTGTGTCCTGTGAGGGACTCCTCCCACTCTGTTGGGATCCCTCCCAGGTGGAGGCGCTGCACCAAGTGGTAGAAATATATTGCCCCAGGCTCTCTGTGGCAGAGGCTCAGGCCCTGCGAGCCAACAGGTTTATAAACAGCACTAGTAGTTTCTGTGTTCAAGGGGAAACAGTGATACATATGTGTGTGTACTGTATGTATGTATGTATATACAGCTCAACCCCGTTATAGCGCGATCCGCTATAACGCGGATCCGCTTAAAACGCGGTTTGAGCGTGGACCCCGAATTAAAAAAAAAAAACACTGCACACACTCACTGCACACTGCATACATTGACAGCACACTGCATACACTCACAGCACACTGCTCACACTCACAGCACACTGCTCACACTCACAGCACACTGCACACACTCACTGCACACACTCACTGCACACACTCACTGCACACTGCACACTGCACACACTCACAGCACACACTCGCAGCACACTGCACATGCTCGCAACACGCTCGCAGCACACTGCACACACTCGCTGCACACTGCACACACTCGCTGCACACTGCACACACTCGCTGCACACTGCACACACTCGCTGCACACTGCACACACTCGCTGCACACTGCACACACTCGCTGCACACACTCGCTGCACACACTCGCTGCACACTGCACACACTCACTGCACACTGCACACACTCACTGCACACTACACACACTCACTGCACACACTCACTGCACACACTCACTGCACACACTCACTGCACACACTCGCTGCACACTGCACACACTCGCTGCACACTGCACACACTCGCTGCACACTGCACACACTCGCTGCACACTGCACACACTCACTGCACACTGCACACACTCACTGCACACACTCACTGCACACACTCACTGCACACACTCACTGCACACACTCACTGCACACACTCACTGCACACACTCACTGCACACTGCACACACTCACTGCACACTGCACACACTCACTGCACACTGCACACACTCACTGCACACTACACACACTCACTGCACACTACACACACTCACTGCACACTACACACACTCACAGCACACTGCACACACTCACAGCATACTGCACACTGCGCACACACACATAGTCAAATACACACACACACACACACACACACACACACACACACACACACACACTGAGACACACTGTCTCTTTAAGGGAGCTTGCTCTCGCAAGACGGAAGCAGGAAGCAGAGACAGGGAGAAGAGCTGCCAGATGCTGGCAAAGTGCTGTGTGCTGTTGCCGCTGCCCCACCGGGTCTGGGAACGCTGGGAGAGTGCTCAGCTTTCCCACCTCCGGCAGACACAGTACCACCACAAAAAAAAAAATTAGGCGGCCATTTTTTTCCGCGACCCCGTTTATAACGCGGTGGTCGCGGGTGGCCCCCGAGGACCGCGCTATAACGGGGTTAAGCTGTATATATATATATGTGTGTGTGTGTGTGTGTGTGTATATATATATTTATATGTATATGTTACATACAGGTGCAGCGGCCATTATTCAAACATTTCACACGTTATGTACCTCGGAATACACATGTCATGGCACGTGATTTCTTCCAACCGTACCGCCTTAAGATACGTGTTTACTTGTTTTTTTTAGTGCAGAAAATGGCATTTTAGTGCAACCGTCCCGCGCATCCTCCCGGGCACCACTGCGCACGCATTCCTTACCAAACGTGCGCACGCATTCCTTACCAAATGTCTGGGCCTTGACAAAGCCAGTAGCGAAACGTACGTAGGTAATTGGACGTGCTGACATCATTGGGAGGGGTGCAGAGGCTGCCTGCCCCCCACCCATAGCACTGCTGTAACTTTTACACGAACTTAGCTCCGCTTTTGAGCACAGGCGGTTCACTAACACGTCTATTTTTATCATAGGGAAGGGGTATAGCCGATCATGGGATTTATGTTCTTAAATGTTGCTATATGAGTTCGTTGCTACACCTCAGTTACCACTGTTACATGGAGACATTGTGTCACTCTGTCCAGTCACACACTTTTTGTAAGCTACCTAATTTGTGCAAAAATCTTGAGCTTTTATCCGGATACATTCTTTATATGGGTTAACTTAGAGACATTTTGTCAGACATATTCAGCCTGTCATTTTGTCCATGTTACCCAGCTTTGAAACTGATAAAAACTGAGCTAATTGGCTACATGGAATATACTGCTATGTACCTGTGAGGTTTATTGTATCATACCTCTCAATTGTAATTGGTTTCATTGTTACACCACAGTTACTATTGTGACAAGGAGACACTGCGTCAGACACTACAAGTCTGTCACTCTGTCTAGTCATATATTCTCTGTTAACTACCAAGTTTATGCAGCAGCCAAAAGCTTTTATCTGGAGATATTTACTATATTGGCTAACTAAGAGATGTTTTGTCAGATATTGAGTCTGTCATTCTGTCCAGCTATATAGCTCTGAAACTGAAATATGTGCTTACATGAGGTTTAAATTGCACAGGAGCTACAATGTTTCATCATCTATGTGATACTATATGAGGTTAACTACAACGAATGTTTACACTATGAGTGATATTAACGCTCCAACATATATGTTCATTTAACAAGGATCTAGACGTTTATTGAAGTGTGCACTAAAGTTTTCACACTACACTGCACTACCTGCTAGGTGGGAGCCAGAGCTGATATAAGTGTTACATATTGATATTCATTTACATATTTGGCCACAGGCATTGCACCCCCACAGTGCAGCAATCACTGAGACTCTCTATGACAGTAGATCCTTTCATTTCTCTGAATAGGTTACTCATTAACCATTCAGAGTCTGGTGTTTATCTACACTTATTTAGATGTGATTTTGCATCTAAACGTGAGGGGGAAATTTCATAGACCAGGAATTCGCCACTAGGAACAACATCCCATTGGGGGGGAGCCCCCCCCCCCCGTGGGATTGGAGGCCATTAATGGACGTCCCCTGCAGCCGGCCATCATCCTACAGACCGCGGAAATCTCCCTGGTGTGCGAACAGACCCACAGTGAGAACATCACCTTAGACGTGATCTACTCACCATCCGCCGAGATTATCCTGGGCCTTCCTTGGCTACAACACCACAACCCACTCATTAACTGGGTCAAGCAAAGACCCATCTCTTGGAACCAACAATGCTCCAACATGCGCAGTTCCGCCTCAAAAGATCTACAGCATGAAGACCTCAGAGGAGCCACAAGACGTTTTACCAAACGTATACACAGAATTCAGAGACGTATTCGACAAAGCCAGGACAGAGGTACTTACCCCACCCCCCCCATCGATCCTTTGATTGTCCTATAGATCTCGTGCCTGGTTCTACCCTGCCTAGAGGGCGCTCTTACCCTCTTTCCCTCCCAGAGACCAAAGCTATGTCCGAATACATCCAGGAGAACGTCCAAAAAGGATTCATCAGGAAATCCTCGTTACCGGCAGGGGCTGGATATTTTTTTGTCAAGAAAAAAGATGGTATTCTAAAACCCTGCATCGACTACGGAGGACTAAACAAGATCACCATAAAAAACAGCTACCCACTACCATTGATATCGGAGCTGTTCGACTATCTCCAGGGATCCACCATATTCACCAAATTGGATCTCCGCGGTGCCTATAACCTAGTAAGGATCCATCAAGGAGACGAATGGAAAACGGCATTCAACACAACAGACGGCCTCTACGAATACCTGGTCATGCCGTTCAGCCTGTGCAATGCCCCAGTGGTCTTCCAAGACTATGTAAATGAAATATTCAGAGACCTGCTGAACAGATTCGTTATCGTTAACCTGGACGACATTTTAATTTTTTCCAAGACCATCTCAGAGCACATTAACCAAGTCAAACAGGTACTTCTATGCCTTCGTCAGCACCACTTCTACGCCAAACTGGAAAAATGCAACTGCCATCAAAAATCCACTACCTTTCTAGGATACGTCATATCTGATTCTGGGTTTTCCAATGACCCCTCCAAACTGAAAGCCATCGTGGACTGGTCCCTCACCACATCTCTCAAGGGCATCCAGAGGTTCCTAGGGTTTGCCAATTACTACAGAAAGTTTATCCACAAATTTTCTTCCATTGTCGCACCCATCACGGCTCTCACCAAGAAAGGAGCTGACGTTGTGTCCTGGCCCCCTGCAGCTATCCAGTCCTTCAACGCCTTAAAGAAAGCCTTCATCTCTGCACCCATACTGAGCCACCCCAATCCCAGACAACCTTTCACATTGGAGGTGGACACATCAGACATTGGAGCCGGCACCATTGTGTCACAGAAAGGATCACCGTCTTCCAACCTACACCAATGTGCATTCTTCTCTAAAAAAAAATTCTCATCGGCACAGCAAAACTACGACGTGGGCAATAGAGAACTACTAGCCATCAAACTAGCCTTAGAAGAGTGGAGACATCTACTGGAAGGAACAGAGAGTCCTATTACAATCCTTACCGACCACAAGAACCTCATGTACTTAGAAAGCGCTCAACGACTGGGAGCCCGTCAAGCCCGCTGGTCCCTATTCTTCTCTCGTTTCAATTACATCATATAGTATCATTCATACCCGGTTCCAAGAACGTAAAGGCAGACGCCCTTTCCCGCCAGTTCATAAGAGAACAAAACCTAAGCCAAATCAGAGACCATCCTGCCTACCAGGTTCATCATCTCCGCCAAATCATTTGACATAATGGATGACATCCTGCTGGATCAAACTAACATTCCGGAAGGTCTGGAGGTCCTGGATGGATGCCTCTTCGCAGCACTTCCCTTCCGAAAAAAATGGGGACGAATCAAAAACCGCCGGTCATCCTGATAACAAAAGAACCGCAGACTTAATCACACTAACATTCTGGTGGCCAAACATGCAAGGCGACATGAAAGAGTTCACCAAGGCATGTGCTAGGCATGTGCTAGGAATAAGGTACCCCGCAGCAAACCACAAGGACTCTTGAATCCCCTACCCATCCCAGACTGCCCCTGGAGGAACCTATCTATGGATTTCATAGTAGAGCTGCCAAGATCCAGTTGTATGAACACATACTAGTAGTCGTAGATCGCTTCTCAAAACAGGCACATTTTATTCCACTTGAAGGCCTACTGGACTCCCCCACACTGGCGGACATATTCTGCAAAGAGATCTTCCGTCTCCACAGAACTCCCACGACCATCGTATCGTACACAGGGTCCCAGTTCATCTCGAGATTCTAGCGTGCCTTCACTAAGAAATTGGACATCTCCCTGCAGACTAATGGACAGACAGAAAGGACCAATCAGTCCTTGGAGCAGTACCTGTGCTGCTTCATCGCGGACACCCAGGACGACTGGATAGACCTTCTCCCGTGGGCAGAATTCGCCTTAATTCCCTGAGGAACGAATCCACACAGGTCTCACCCTTCTACGTAAACTACGGTTTTCATCCGGCGCGACTGCCCACCTCTTCCCCTCCTTCTGGGATTCCTGCAGTGGACGACCGGATCCAAGCACTGCAAAATTCATGGACCAAAATCCAGAGTATCCTAAAAGAGGCTTCCGCCAGACAGAAGACCTAGGCAGACCGCCACCTTCGCAAAACTCCAGAGCTGAGACCGGGAGACAAAGTATGGCTGTCCTCACGGAATATATGCCTAAGAGTTCCCACACTCAAACTGGCCCCAAGATTCTTGGGTTCATTCAAGATCTTGGAGAAAATCAATCCGGTGGCATACCGCCTGCAACTCCCCTCTTCAATGAGGATTCCATCCGTGTTCCATATTTCTCTACTGAAACCTGCATACCACAGCCTCCGCTTCCCAGATCCATCTCCTGCACCACCAGGCACTCAAATCGTACAGGGCCAGCAGGAGTACGAAGTTCAGGCCATTCTAGACTCCAGGTTATCTAAAGGTAATATCCAGTATCTCATCCACTGGAGAGGATACGGTCCCGAGGAACGATCCTGGATTCCACACCAGCAAGTCCACGCACCCAAACTCATGAAAGAGCTCCACCTGAAATACCCCCTGAAGCCTCGCAGGGTTCGCCCGGAGGTCTCCTCTGAAGGGGGGTACTGTAAGGTCTACGGACTTGCAACCATCCTGCGCATCCTCCCGAGCACCACCGCGCACGCGCAGGTTGCCAACCGACTGCACTCCTTACAAAACGCGCGCAGCATGCACGCGTGCCAAAATGGCGTCATCCGATGCCGCGAACTCTGGTTCCGCCCCCGGATCGTGCTGCGCACGAAGCTTGCACGTAACACGTGCACCAAGCTCCGTGTCAAGATCCACTAGCTGCCAAACAGCTACACTTGCTCAAAGAAGCATTCATTAGCTGCACAAACAGCTGCACCTGCTCATAGATGCATTCATTAGCTGCACAACAGCTACACCTGTTCTTGGAAGCCTTAGACCTATCACGGCTGCCGTGGGGGCCGCACCCCAACTCCACCCCCTTAAGGGCTGGCTGATCCTGCCTATATACAGTATGCTCGCCAATGTCACAAGAACATTGGCTGAGCATATAATCTTGTTACTTGTGTTCACCCTTGCTGTTCCTGTCCTGTTGCTTTGTTCCAGTTGATCTACTGTGTACCGAACTGGCTTGCTTTGACTACCCCTACCTCTGGCTCCTGATCTTGGCTATCTCTGACTCCTCGCTCCTCTCTAATCCTGAACTCGGCATTGTACCTCGACCACTCTCCACTCTCCAACCCTGACCTCGGCAAAAGTACCTTCTGCGCTCCGGATATCTCCTACGTTGAACTCAGCAAGTATAAAGACTACTCTGATCTCTACATCCCTGACTCGGCTGTCAAGGTAAACCTACACTCCGGACGTGGCCCCCGTGCCTGTGGCTGGTGTTTACTACTCCGATCTCAGTACCGGGGTCTCGTCTTGTTTGTGGTGAGCACAACGTGACAGTGTTCTGATTTTTAAACACCTGCAAATTGACACAGTAGCACAGCACAGTACTGTACACATTACAATTCATTCATTTCTGCCACGGATATGCGAAGAATTGCACCCAAAGATATTAGAATCCATGAAATTCAAACAGATCAACCGGTGTAAACACAGGCGCGAATGCCGCGTGGAATACAGCAGAGCAACTTTGTTCAGTTGGAAAGTTATGAAACACTGCAGAGAGTGACCACAAGGGGTCACTAAAACTGTACTCACGGTATATCAAGTGATATAACATGTACAGTAGCAACAGTACAATAACTGAAAACCTTCTAAATAGGGATGACCACTGTCAGGTCCCACGAAACCACAGAACACAAGGAATATAAAAACACAAAAACAATAAACCTTTAATAACTGTAAAATCTGACGAAAGACGTGACAAAATATATACAGTGATGGTTAAAATCGCCAGCAGCAAGTCGGAGATGAGTAGGTGTGTGTATAAACACTGCACAAACAGTGTAACCGCACGGGTAGGGTAACCCACAAAACTAATAAGGGAGTCAAGGAAAAGACAGCCCTGTACTGGGATAAATGTGTACAAGCAAGGTAAGTATAGGCAGTCTTTATACAAACAATTGTCACTATACTAGGGACACTGATTTCACTACCCACCATGTAAGTGGCAGTGATGGGAACAAGAGAAAAAGTACACATGTGTTCTGCTGGAGTTGGGCGGCACAGTAGACCAGTATGTCCCTAAAATATCAGGGTAACTTCACCAGAAATCCTGAGTAGGTAGATAGTATAAGAGCTACGTTATCCACAATCGGCTATCGGCTAAAAGAAGGTTGAGGCTGAATGTGTGCAATTGACGTCATGTAAATGCACAGTTGCATGATAAGTCAGCAGATGGAACTTGTATCCAGCCATAAGGGATCCATACAACCTTAACTTGATGCTCGTTTTCCCATGGTGAGAGTATCAGGGACTGATTTGCCTGCCTGCTCCGTCTCGCACGCGTGACCGTCAACGGTATGACATCAAATCACCCCGACGACCGGTTCGCACGTCATGGTGCGCTTCTTCACAGGAGGAGGAGTCTCAGTTGGAAAGATACAAAAGGCTGTCGTTGACCTTTCCCTGTAACAATTTTATCTAACTAATGTAATGTTGCATTTCTACCCACCAGTTAAGGGCTGGGCAGGTAGACAGCACCCGGTCCTGAATGTTGCAATATGGTGGGTTAAGTGTATATAAAGGTGGGGAGGGAGACCCCTAGTTAGCTTGGCTCTGCTTTCTCTGTTGGCTCTCTTTCATGGCTGAGAGGATTACAGCTGCAGTGCAAGTTCCTTTACCGGTTTGAGGGAGGAGGTCCACTCTGGTCAGGTCAAAAAACAGTTCCTGTAAGTACTGCAGTTGTGGATAACGGGATATCTTGGCAAGGAGGTCTCTGAAACTAGGCCTGCAGGGTATCCCCAGTTTCCCCAGCTGGGAGTATGTGTATTGTATGTTTATATGTCAGTGGTGGATACTTTTTTCCAATAAATTAATTTTCTAAACTCTTGTGTTACTGTGTCTTGTGTTACTGTCTGGCGAGTTGATCCCTGGTATTAGCCCTGGTCTCCCGTGAAACCCACCTGGGAGACCTAACCTCTCCCCCATTACCACACATGCAAATGGGCAGAAGCACTAGTAGCCAAAGGTGCCTAATAGCGTTTTTATCCATTTGTGTTTAAATAAAAATACACAATAAAATACAAATAACATTACAATATACAGTAGGCAATAAATCTATTGATTGTCAGTGTGGTTATACCGTCAACAGGAGCATATATGAACACGTTAAAAATGAATGAGCAACATAAAAAAAAATAACATTTAAAAAATATTAAAATTAAATAACAACAAAATTTGGCCCCAAAATGCATTGATTTCACTGTGGTTATCTATACCCTCAAGGGGGTACAGATAAACACATTGCCTATCAATGGGCATCCTTAAAAAAAAAAATACAAAAATATTCAGAAGCAGGGACTCCTGCTGTGTTAAGTTTAATGATCAATTTGCTCCTGCTCTGCACTTGGCTGTTAACACCATGTTTGGTCTGCAGTTCACCAGCACATGTGCGGGGCAGGTTGGATAGAAGTCTGGCTATATCTGTAGGTACTTTTTATGCAATTAAAGTCGTAAACTGTTTAAATTTAGAGCTATAAATTCAAAAGTTGATCTTATGTAGTTTAGAAAACTTGTCTAACCTTATTTTGTTTAGTTGGCAGGATCTCGTGGCAAGTGGTGTTGTAGAATACATTGATACTCTAGAAGAGGAGACTGTAATGCTTGCTATGACACCAGATGATTTGCAAGAGAAGGGGGTGGCGTATTGCTCAACATATACTCACTGTGAAATTCATCCTTCTATGATCCTTGGTGTCTGTGCTTCTATTATTCCCTTCCCTGATCACAACCAGGTAAGTGTTAATTCTTTGTTTACCATCTCCAAAGTATTGTGAAGTAGTATAGCCATTATAGACATCTCAAAATTGAAATATAAATTCTTTTACTGAACATACTGTAGATAAAGTATATTTTGAACAGCACATTTAAGCAGTAAATTAAGTGTTGACTGTCGAGTTTCAACTCAGTATAAAATAAATACTTTAACAAATGGTTATATAGTATATGAGGTTGAAAAAAGACATACGTTCATCAAGTTTAACCTATGCTAAATTTAGACAATAGATACTTTATCCTATATCTATACTTACTTATTGATCAAGAGGAGGCAAACAAAAAACTCAAGAGTCATATCATGCAATGATATCTCACAAGGGGAAAAATAAATTCCTTCCTCTCAAAGAATTGGCAATCGGATTAATCCCTGGATCAACATCCTTCCCATGTATACTTATTTGGTATATCCCTGTATACCTTTCCTATCTAAAAAGATGTTCAACCTTTTTTTGAACAAATCTCTTGTATCTGCCATCACAGTCTCCATGAGTAATGAATTCCACATTTTAACTGCCCTTACTGTACTGTGTACTTAGCACTATTGCTAAGCCTGCTGTCTACAAGCACTCCTACATCCTTCTCCATTAAGGATTCCCCTAATTTATCCCCATTTAATTTGTAATTCGCCTTTTTATTCTTGCATCCCAAATGCATAACCTTACATTTATCTGTATTAAACCTCATCTGCCATTTACCTGCCCACGTTTCCAGTCTCTCCAAGTCCTTCTGAAGAGAAATTATATCCTGCTCTGATTCTACTACCTTACACAATTTAGTATCATCAGCAAAGATGGAGACTTTGCTCTCAATGCCAACCTCAAGGTCATTAATAAACAAGTTAAAAACATGTATTAAAACATTTTTTTTTTTTAATATTCTAAGGCATTTTTTCACCATGATTTTGACTCCTTCAGCACAGACTATTTAACCAGTGGTCTCTGAGCCACACCTGGCTTGCAATGGGTTTAGTGATGGTCCATAGATTTATCACTGTCACGGTAGACAAGCACTTTTAACACCTTTATTCCTTTTGGGAATCATTCACTAGGCAAAACAAGGTAGTGGAATAAAATGTAGTTTATTTGGGTAAACCTGTGTACACACAAAGAATATACAAAATACAGATAGAATACACACTGGGGGACTGGGGGTGAAAACTAGACTCAAATAGGTGCAGGGTGTCTGCTTTGGAAGGCTTTCCCTGACCGGGACCTCGTTCCAAGCGTCCTGGTACTCTTGGTAGAATACTCAACCGCGACCGCTATGTTCTATTTTCAGAACTTAGTCCTCGCGTCTGACATGGCATCAGCTAAGCAGAATTTACTAGCTCCAAAAATTAAGCCCGTTGCTCTGCTATTAACAGAGCAACTTTGAAAAGCCTGCCTTTTCATTGCCGACTCAAGACACTAGATGGTCTGGTTCTCTGATCGGGCCTTATCCTTACATACAGTCCGCTGAGCTATCCCTAACATGTACGTCGGAGCTGCGACCAATCAGAGCGTGGGAATTTCTCCCACCAGGCAATCAGAATGGGGGCTCGACTAACAGCAGCATCTTCCCCGAGCCAACCCATTGCCACCCTCTGGGAAGGCTCCACCAGGTCTGGCAGTCTAAAAGGTGCCCCAGCGGGCTGCCCCTTGTTCTCTGGACCTGGTACTTCACCCTTCCCCGCTCACCAATCGGTTTTCTCACCTCTGGACATCTTTTCTCCTTTGAACTCCATGTAGATGCCTGGGCTGACTGTATAGACATTAATACAGATTGTATAAAACATTAAAACACTGTCTTAATACACTTAGATCTTTTGGGGAACCTTATATATGTGGGGGAAACGGGTCTGGGATACTTGGGCTCGAAAACCAGGATTCTGGGGGACACTGTATTGACCCGGGGCAATTCACCTCGTGCACCCCCAAATTATACCAGTAACTTTGTCCCCAGAACTCCTGCAAACAAGATAAATACATTTTGCCCCAAATATTCCACCTAAAACTCCCACTCCCAAAGTTTCATGTTTTTAGGGAAGGGGCAAGTGGTGGGCAGTGCACACCAAAAAAAGAGATGCTAGAGGATTATTGCAAGTCATTTAATGATTGAAAACAGTCACAGAGCTCCAACGTTTCGGTGCAAGCACCTTCATCAGGGATGGGGAATATGTAAAACCCCAAACAGGTCAGGTTTTTCATATGACTTACATTGTCCCTGGCTTATGGTGTTATGTAGCTGCCAGGGACCCACGGTTTTCAGGGGTAACCAGTTGGCCTTCACCTTTTTTACTACCCCCTACCGTCACAATCACCTCTGCCCTTCGCCTACAATTCTGGCATGTGAAAGCTGTAGATTTGAATTGAAGCTCCTCCCTGTTACCTGCTAGTCAGTTGTTTTCATGCCGCAGTGGGGCTTAAATCTTCCCTAATTATCTTTGCATCAGAATTAGTCTTTAGCTGAGTAGAGTATCCATGGCTCCAGTGTGCCCTGAAAAACCAGCGAGCGAACAATAGCAGCCGATGAGTCCTGCAAATCCGCATGCCTTTCACTGACCAACACCCTCCCACTGCAGGCTCCATGGTACCAATCACATCCAATATTCCTATCACTGTACCTATTCCCTAGTGGCTCTCAACACTGCACATATGCTGATATTACTCTCTTTCCCTATTAATACATATTGACCTCCCTTGAAGTAGGGAAGTATCATGCACAATGCACAATGTATATTTGGATGACTGCTACTATTAACTCATTTGTTCTTATGGGTTAGTATTCTAGTTACCTTTTTGTTTGAGAATGACAGCGGTGAGAGAATGTCCTGATTGGTTGTAATACAACTATTTTTATTACCTTTTTGGCTAGTCTCCTAGGAACACATACCAGTCTGCTATGGGTAAACAAGCAATGGGTGTTTATATCACAAACTTTCATGTTCGTATGGACACACTGGCGCATGTGCTGTATTACCCGCAAAAACCACTGGTCACTACACGATCCATGGAGTATCTGCGATTCAGAGAGCTTCCAGCAGGTGAGCTAGAAGTTTCTGAATGTTTATCCATAAACAGAATGTATCATGTAAAAAATATACATTGGCACAAACTAAGCTTAAATACCTTAAATATTCATAGCCACATGTAGAAATGTGCTAAACGTCTGCAAGTAGTAATTGTACTAATTAAATGTTGAAGCAAAAGGAGTAGAACTCAAATAGTGGTCAAGTGGTTATTGTATATTCATCCAACTTTTCAGTCCAACACAGCAGCTCTTTTGTAAGGTCTGAACCTTAAAAAAGGTCTGCTTTGTTGGACCGAAATGTTGGATGAGTAAATACTAACCACTTGACCACAATTTTTACTACAGTATATTCACTTAATCTCTATGGATTTTCAGCACCTGCAAGTACCTTTAATTTTTGAGTGCACATACAGTATACTATATATATATTGGACTAATTACTATGAAGTGTAACATTCAACCGAATTCCATTTTTTTTTTTGTTCCACACAATTCATATTTAAATATTTTGTATTACAACTTTACAGTGTTGAAGTGTTAAATTTCTTGTTTTAGGCATTAACTCTATTGTGGCTATTGCTTCATACACTGGATATAACCAGGAGGATTCTGTCATCATGAACCGCTCTGCTGTCGACCGAGGCTTTTTCAGGTTGATTTTATTTTTATGGAATAGTTTATTACAGTAGTATATTTTTCTATTGAGGTCAAGCTTAAAGTTCTGTGACCGGGTGCGCAAGCTGAGGGCGTGAGATTTTCTGGGGGAGTGGGGGCGACGACTCTTACAGTGTCCCGTGCTCTTCCCCAAAGCATTTAAATTAAATTCCCGGGAGAGCGCGTGAGGCCTCTGTAACTCATTTACCTGGTCGGTGGCTTGGCAACACAACGTCACATGATGTCAGGAGACGCCGGACGAAAGGTATGAGTGGAGTAGGCAAGGGGTACGAGCAGTGGGGGAGAGCAGGCACGGAGGCGAAGACTAAAAAGTTTGCACACCCCTCACCTAGAGGACTCCTACCTTATGCTTCTAGTACAAGTTGTTTGTGTGTATACTCCTATAGTATACATCAGAGGTGCGCAAACTTTTCAGTCTGCACCCCTCTGCTCGCACCCCCCTTTTACCTTGTCTCCTGCGTCAAATGATTCTGCATTGTCACGTTGCCATGGCAATGCGGTGTCACGTGACCCCTTGCCATGGTGGCGCGGTGCCGAAGACGAGGTAATGGAAGTTGCAGAGGCCTCATGCGATCCCCGGCATTTAATTTAAATGCCTTGGGGGAACGCGCAGGGCCTCTATAACCGCCTCGCACCCCCTGGAAAATCTTGCGCTCCCCAGTGTGTGCATCCCTGGTATACATGATCATCATACTGTATATGATCAGTATATGTTTTGCTCAATTAAGGAATACTCATTGTGAAGTTACCTATGGTACACAAGAACGTTTTTGTTTTAAAACTAATTTTAATAAACATTTTAGAACAATAAACTAATGCTACAAAAAAAAATTGTTGTCTAGCCGTAAAAGCGTATTTAAGTAATAACCCCCAAAGAACAGGGCAGTACTGGCCAATAATGCCATCGCTGGAAGAGTTCTAAACCCCAGCCAGGGCATTAGTGGCCAGTAATGTCCTTTTCGTATGGGATTATTACCATTATAAATGTATGCTTTTATTAGTTTTCCATAAATAATATTCACCCATTTATATAAACGTTTGTACATTTTCTCAAACATGTTTTTCTTTGCTCAAACACACGGACCCCCTCGCCTCACACGCACACGGACCCCCTCGCCTCACACGCACACAGACCCCCTTGCCTCACATGCTCACGGCTCGCCTCACACGCACACGACCCCCCTCGCATCACGCACACGGCCCCCCTCGCCCCACACACACACACGGCCTCCCTCGTCACACACAAGGCCTCCTTCACCACACACACCCACAGACCGCTTCCCTCTCCATACATACACACACAGCCCCCTTCACCACACACCCACACACAGCCCCCCCATCACGTGTACACACACTGCCCCACCTCTCCACGCGTACACACACTGCCCCCCCTCTCCACAAGCACGCGCACCCCCTCCCCCCCCCCATCTCCATGTATGCAAAGCCCATACTCCTTTGAGCTCAGATGTCTATTGTAGACATCCTGGATCCTATGTAAATGCTCAGGCTGACTGTATAGATTTTTATACATACAGTGTAACACACTATAAACCATACTTTAACAGAGTATTAACCTTGTGGAACCTTATATGTGTGGGTAATTAGTTGGGGATATCTGGGCTCAAACCAGGATTCGGGGGGACAATGTGCAACCCCAATGTAATTCACCCGCTTACCCACAAATCATGCCTGCACGCTAGGTTTTAGGGGACTTCCAGTAATTTGGCCACCCGAATTCCTGCAAACAAAATGAATGCATTTTGCCCAAATATCCCACCTAAAACTTCCACACTCCCAAAATCTCATGTCTCTACGACACTGGGGAACCCCAAAAACCCCTAAATAGGTCAGGTTTTTGCTATACGTTACAAGGGACTTCCATAGCCCACCCCGTCCTTATGTACAGACAGGTACACTGTTTGCGGGGAGTCATAACGGTACCTGGAGTACCCCCTTTTCTAAATATATTAGAACACATTTCACCGTGGCTCAAATTCCTGCCCGGCTGTGCTGAACCAGGGTACCGTAGTGGTGAGTCACGGTTATGTTTTCAGGGGGAGATACTGCCAGGACAATGTGCATGCATGTATCTGCAAATCAAGCCTGATTGTCAGATTCGTTTACTGGGGAACCGATAAATTTGGTCCCCGACCAGCTATGCATATTCTGACACCACTTTCTCTGCAAAATCCACCCTAAAACTCATGCACCAGAAATCCCTGCATCCCTGCATGATTGCATGCCCGGAAAGGGGAAAACACAAAAAATCCCTTTAATACATTTTGGGCAGTGCATTCCTGCCCAGATACCAATGGGGCTGACTATAGGGGTTCCCTATAATCACCCTGCTTCCTTGCTCCCAAGGTCACTTTCCTGCAGCTATCTCCTGGGGTAAATCACAACTCTACTTGACATTCCTATCCCACAACCCTACAGGGGACCGAAAAACAAAGAAGAAAGCTCAAGACCCTCCTAGTGTAGTATTAATTTTTTTTTTTTAAATTATAGAAAAAATGGGTAATACAGTATATGCATTTACAGAATAAAATATATAAAGGCTTGTAGGTATCGTAACCAGTATAGACCAAGAGCTCCCACAGCTATTGCACACGATCTTCAATGGCTCGTCCGTGATCTCCACAATTCTGCTTCTCCGAAGTGGCCAGGCAGCCAAAATGAATGAAGTGTAACCACCGGGAATAACTTTCTCTGTTATCTTCCCGGCACCTCTCGTCTCCGCGTCCGAATGCCAGGCAATCCGTTCGGATGCTACTCCGTTGGAGGGGAGAGGAAATCCCTCACACTGAAAGGTTGAAGAACCAGAGTGACGTGACAGGCTGCAGCTGATTGCAGTCGCGGCCACAGGGGAGAGGCAGTGTGATTACATAGTACTCGCGCCCCGATCACAGTAGAAGTAGACAGCAGGATAGTGCTTGGTGGAGGCGTCTGTATAGATTTAAAAGTCCCTTGTCATAGACATTATTAGACTCCTCACTCGCCATTATTAATATATTTTTAAAGTCTGTATCTCACCCCCTTTTTTCTTAATGTGTCTCCACTCATTGAATTATCAACATATATATTTGTGATCCAGTACTTGAGCACCCCATACCACTGTTTTCTGTATCTCTTGTTTGGTAGTGTGTGTGTGTGTGTGTGTGTGTGTGTGTGTGTGTGTGTGTGTGTGTGTGTGTGTGTGTGTGTGTGTGTGTGTGTGTGTGTGTGTGTGTGTGTTACAGTAAATGTTCAGATCTAAATATGGAAGGGTTCAAGTAAATGTGGAATATCATGTTATAAAAAATAAATCAATATACAGTAACTATACAAAAGTCTAAATATGGAAGGGTTCAAGTAAATGTGGAATATCATGTTATAAAAAATAAATCAATATACTGTACAGTAACTATACAAAAGTGACCATATTATTTGTGTATTGCATTTGGCAGTTGTTGGAAAAGAATGCTACAAGATGTACCTATCTTTTTCTCCTTTTTGCCCCTTTTTTTCAAATGAAGTAGAGCTTTTGAGTTGAAGGCCGTAAATTACTGCTTCTTGGCAACCATGTTTGCAGAGAATTTGTTGTCACTTCATTTGTATGAATAAGTGGGTAAACCTCTTAACTCTGTTCTGTATGGTACAGGTCTGTGTTCTACCGTTCTTATAAAGAGCAGGAGTCCAAGAAGGGATTTGACCAAGAAGAAGTTTTTGAGAAACCTACCCGTGAAACATGCCAGGGTGAGGTCATTTGAAGAGATTACTTTCTAAACTTTGATTTTCTTTAATAGCATAAAAATGTTTACCTTTGCTATGGAAGTTACTGTGTTTTTTGTTTTGACATATATATATACAGTAGTATAGTTAAATTCTTCATGAAAAATAGTTAAAAGGTGCATTTCCCATTGTTCTTTTACTTTACAGATTTTTCTGCATAACACACAGGTTTTACCACGTTCTAATTTTTACAGATATAATTATATATTTTTTACTGGTTTATTCTTGAAAAATTAGCATCTAAAAACCCTCCCACTTTGTGACATTACTTGTCTTCACAGAACTTCATATTGGAGAATCTGGATAAGACAGTTTCTTTGCTAAGTCTCTTTGAAGTCTGCAGGACAAACAGCCATTGCGGCTGGAACTAGGGATGGGTGGGGTGCTGCAGCTTCCCTCGAGTTTTAATTTTTTTAGTTTCAAATTTTGTATTGATTTTTGAACAGATACACAGCGTACAGTAATCAATGCATTAGGGAGGGCGCAACTTGTAACATTCGTGGTGAGCGGATAGGCGAAGAACAGATACACATACAGGTATATTATCCTCTATTCTTATACATAGCCTATCCCTCTTTTTTACTCCCATTCCCTCTCAGATTCTTTTTGAGGAAGCTGCCGCTTCCTTGAGTATCTCAATAAGAATGGTTGAAGGATAGGAGAGAAAGAGGGGAGGAGGGAGTCATGGGGGGGGGAGGGGAGTGTGGAGGGGACGAGGACCGGGACATGAAGGGTGGGGGGGGTGCATAACCTCCCCCCCCTCCTCCACCACCAACCAGACCACCACAGAGATAAATTCCAAGATATCCTTTCAGGGTATAGTTAATAGATTTCTCTTAGTCTTCAGGCCATACTTCCCAAACCTTATAGAATTGGTCTAATCATTGATTGAGTTGTGCCAAAAGGAGTTCCATCAATCTAACTTCCTTAACTCTTCTTAGTATGGTTTGTCTAGAGGGGACATTAGTTTTCTTCCAGGCCGCTGCAATGGAGCAGCAGGCTGCCGTAAGGATGTGCGAGATCATTTTCTTCATTTGCGGCTGGAGACCATCGATGGGTCTGACTAGTAGCAAGGCCAGTGGATCCACCTAAACTTCTACCCCCAGCAGGTCCCGGATCATGGTTTTGATCATGGCCCAGAACCTCTGGATCTTCTGACAGGTCCACCAGGTTCTGAAATCAAGCCTCTACAGTAATAGCCTCTTCTGCATAATTTCTCAAATTTTGTTTGAGATGAGAACACCGAGGCTTTTGAGACTGCTTTCAGAAAATGTCAGATATGAAGGAAACCAAAAATCGGGAGATTTATTGTTTGGTATTTTTTTTGCAAGTCTTTGTGGTTAAAGGTAAGATTTTACCATACCAAGTCATCAGCTATTACGATATTTAACTCTCTGAATTGCTTAAGTTCTTTCGGGAGACAGTAGATAGCAGCAGTTGATGAAGAGCACAGCCAGGGAAATCCAACTTCTAACTTGAAATTGAAGAAGAAGGAAAAAAGCAAGCAACTCCAAAATAGCAATGAGGTCAGGTTTATTGCAACCTGACCTCATTTCTATTTTGGAGTTGCTTGGTTTTTTCCTTCTTCAATTTCAAGTTAGAAGTTGGATTTCCCTGGCTGTGCTCTTCATCAACTGCTGCTATCTACTGGAATTTCCTACTGGATGAACTGCACGCCCCTGATGTCTGGAGTGCCCTCAGAAGTACACAGGTAAAGGGCCGCAGTGCCCTGTCATATATATGTATAGATTCCTGTGCTACTTGATTATCATTTGAATCACTTATACTGGCTGGGTGTTTATCAATGTGTCATATCTGTGGTTGTTAAGTGGACACCACTAGACACATATCCCTCCCTATTGTGAGTTCATTCATTATTCCTGGACACTCCATTGTTATCTGGATTATTATGCTCATTATATGCTACAGATGGAACTCTTTCTGATTTTGGAGCATCACATTCTACCTCACTCTTTCGGGAGACAGCCAGGTGGAAATTCAGGATTACTGAATATTGGGGTCAATAGTGATGGGGAAGAAATCAAATTATATTTCCCCTTATTCCTGGACCATATCTTCCATGTACATCTCATTGCTCCCAGCTTAAGGTTTTCGGCGAGGATCTGTCCTCCCCTTCCAGACCAAAGAGCGGCTGGGAGAGAAAGAGGGTTCGCATAGGTAGACTCGATCCCTAGCCAGCAACACGTTGCGGATCATTGTTCCACATTATGACTTGTTTTAATTGGGCCGCCTGATAGTATTTCATAATATCCGGGACTCCCAGACCTCCGCATTCTTTTTGTGCTAATAAAATTGATCTCGCAACACTTGGTCTATTATTTTTCCATATAAATTGGAAGATTCTATTTTGAATATTTATGAGCTCGTAAAGTGGAATATCTATTGGTAGAGTCTGGAAGTAAGAAAAAAGTCTTGGTAGTATGTTCATTTTAATTGTAGCTTTCTTCCTAGCCAAGATATCTGATATTCATTCCAGCTCTGGAGCTCTTTTTTTTATCTTTTCAAAGGGGGGGGGGGGGGGGGAATTGTGTTAGTATAGTTATCTGTATTTCCAGATACTTAATTTTTGAGGAACTCCATTTATAGTTAAAATTTGTTTGTAGCAGTTTAATTTCAGATGTTGTCATACAGAGATTTAGTGCCTCTGACTTATCTGTGTTAATTTTGTATCCTGAAATTTTTCCAAAATGATCTAGTTGGGATTGTAGGTTCGGGAGGGAAGTCAAGGGGTTAGCCAATGTTAAGATGATCTCATCTGCGAATAAGGCCTTTTTGTAACTTGTTCCTTCAATTTCGATTCCTTTGATGTTATTTCCGTCTCTACTAGTCGCTGCCAGGGGTTCGATGGTTAGAGCGAACAGAAGCGGAGATAAGGGGCATCCCTGCCTCGTACCATTGTTAATTTGTATAGGGCTCGAGTCTCCTCCTGGGAGCTTCACGAATGCTGTGGGAGTTTTATAGAGAGCTCTAACGCCCTCCAGAAACAGGCCCTTAAATCCGAATTTGATCAGTGTTTGGTCTAAAAAGTCCCACCTTATTCTGTCAAGCTTTTTCAGCATCTAGACTCAATAAGATTGCCTTCGTGTTGGAGAGATGTACATGATCGATAATATTAATAATTTTTCTGGTATTGTCTGGGGCTTGCCTTCGTGAAACAAAACCGACTTGATCTATATGAATTAAACTGGTCAGAATTGGGGTAAGCCTGTTAGCTAGAATTTTACTAAAAAAATTAAATCTGAGTTGAGAAGGGAGATAGGTTGATAATTGCCACATTGTAGTGGGTCCCTTCCTTCTTTATGAATAATTGCCAAATTTGCCTTGGACATTGATGTTGGGATGATTGCTCCTTCTAGAAATGAATTTAAAACATCGAGCATATACGGGGATAACACAGTCCTGAATTTCTTATAATATTGGTTTGAGAAACCATCTGGTCCTGGCGTTTTGTTTATTTTCAATTGTTTGATGGCATCTAATTCCTCCTGCGATATTGTTTTGTTTAGTTCTTGGGAGTCCGCTTCCGATAATTATGGGATATTACATTTCTCTAGATAACTAGAGATCGCTTCCGATCCGGAGGAAATTTAGATTATATAATTTAGAATAGAAATCTGAGAATTCTTTTGCTATTTGTTGTTCATTGAACGTTTTGACTCCCCACTTAGTTTGGATGACGGGTATTTGTGATTTAGCTGTCAGACCTCTAAGTTTGGAGGCCAAAAGGCGGGTCCGCCATATTACCCTTATAGAATTTTTGCTTGGTCCACCTTAGTGCCCTCTCCACCTCTTCTAGTTGGATCTGTTTCAATTCAGTCCTGGTTTTGTCTAGTAGTTTAAATAATTTTTTTGATGGGTTATTTTTGTGTTTTTGCTCTAATAATTGTAATTTTTCAGATAATTCGTTGTAAAGCTTTTGTTTGGCCTTTTTTCTTATGTGATGCTATAGAGATGAAGGCTCCTCTTATTGTTGCCTTATGGGCTTCCCAAAGCATTGCTGGAGACTCCACCGAGCCCTCATTTAACGCAAAATATTCTGTAAGTTTTTGTTTAATGCTGCCCTCTACATCTGGGTGGTTGAGTAGGGAGTCGTTTAATTTCCAGTTATATTGATTATTTTTGCCAAAGGGGAGAGAGAGCACCAGTTCGACCGGAGCATGGTCTGACCAAGATATAGATCCTATTTCTGACTGAGAGAATGCCTGAAAAATATCTTTGGTACCCAGAAAATAGTCAATCCTCGAATAAGTCTGGTGCGGGGTAGAGTAGAATGTAAAATCCAGCTGGCCCTGGTGTTGTGCCCTCGAGATATCAGTGAGCGAAAATTCTTTTAATATATCTCTGAATTCTTTGGCTTTCTTTTCTGTTAGCCGGAGATGGGGGGCTCCTACCACACTTGACCTATCTTGGTCTGGGACGGCTACCATGTTCATGTCTCCTGCTATAATTATCGCAGTGCTAGACTGTAACGATAAGGATTCGCAGACTTCTCTCAGGAATTTTGTCTGACCTTCATTAGGAGCGTATACATTAACCAAAGCTATCTTTGCTCCTGATAACGAACCGTACAGAATTAAAAACCTACCCTCTGGGTCTGCCACCGCTTTGTTTAAAATAAATGGCGTAGTATGTTTAAATATGGCTACTCCTCTTTTTTTGACTAAGAAGGATACATAGTATGCTTGGGGGTAGACTCTCTTGAAGGTGTTTGGAGGGGACGTGGTGTTAAAGTGGGTTTCTTGTAAAAACAAGATAAACCCATTAGTTTTTTTTAGTTCCTGCAAGGCGAGTTTTCTTTTTATTACTGAGTTAAGACCCTTAACGTTCAGTGATATCAATTTTAATGACGTTTTGTTGGCCATATTTTGCTGAGATAAGAAAAATCATGGAGCTCCTCCACTTTCCCAAGGTGGGGGGCTTCTCTTTTTACTTCTCAGATGATGGGTGGGGGGAGGGGGGGAAACAGGAGAGAGAAGAAGAAAAGGAAAAATGGTCTGTATACACACCCTAACATAAAAACCCTCATCTCCCTAAGGATGAGGGGAATGGGCATAGTGCCTCCGGGAGACTTACCAGAGTGCCGTACTCTGGAACCCATCAGGGAGAGCACAGAGCCCTTTGAAAATATAAATTTAACCAATCTCAACATTTTAATAAGAACTCTTCAAACATCAGGTAGGTGGCCTCCTTAGATCTTTAAACATTTTGCTCTGTCTCATATTATTTCTGGAACCTTAAATCTCCCTTCGTAGGAGGTCAGACATCGGGTATCCTCTAATACCATGGTGGGCAACCCTTTCGCCATTCGCCACTTGTGGCGAATTGGGAGTCAAAGTGTGGCGAATTGAGTAACCACAATATAAGGGCCGACGGGACTCCTGCACTCACTGTGCGGCCCGCGACGGCTTTCCGCTCTCCCTCTCGAGTTCGCTCCCGTTCCCCCACGCTCTCCCCCCTCCCCGATCAGCCCGCTCTCCCCCCTCCCGGATCAGCCCGCTCAGAGAACTGCAGGCAGCAGCGCACTCTAGCATTGAGGCACTTCCGTGCCTGCTAGAGCGCGCGCGTGCAGTCCTGCCTTCTCTGCCGCCTCCTCCGAACAAACCGAGGTAGAGAGGGAGGGGGTGTCATTGGAGGTGCAGGGGGGGGGTGTCATTGGAGGTGCAGGGGGGGGTGTCATTGGAGGTGCAGGGGGGGTGTGATGTGAGGTGCAGGGGGGGAGAGTGATGTGAGGTGCACGGGGGGAGAGTGATGTGAGGTGCACGGGGGGAGAGTGATGTGAGGTGCACGGGGGAGAGTGATGTGAGGTGCACGGGGGGAGAGTGATGTGAGGTGCACGGGGGGAGAGGGATGTGAGGTGCACGGGGGGAGAAGGATGTGAGGTGCAGAGGGGGTGGGATGTGTGTGGTGTGCAGGGGGTATTGTGTGTTAGATGTGGAGAGGGAGTATTGTGGGTGAGGGGGAGAGATGGGGATATGGGAGATAGGTGGGGGAGTATCGCAAAGGTTGATAGTGAGGGGTGCTGGGGGAAATATGAGGATGATGATGAGAGGTGCTGGAGGAGAGATGATGATGATGATGATTTTTCCCGCGTGGCCCAAATTTATTTTCCTTGGAGCAGTTCGGCCCTTCTCGCTTTACGAGTTGTGCAGGCCTGGCTTACTTGGTAGGGAAGGAGCGCGCTCCGGCTGTGTGGCACGCTCCCTCCCCTCCAGCACCAGAAGTTGATGCGCTGGCACACTCCTCCCCATCCACTCCCTCCCCTGGCCAGGCCCTCCACCACCGCTTCCTTCCCTTTCTCAGCCGCCGCGATCTGGTTAGGAGACGGGGCTGATGCGGGGACGGGGGCTGATGCCTGATGCGGGAGACAGGGGCTGATGCCTGATACGGGGGCTGATGTCTGATACGGGGGCGACGGGGGCTGATGCCTGATATGGGGGCGACGGGGGCTGATACCTGGGACGGGGGCGACAGGGGCTGATGCCTGCGATGGGCTGATGCCTGGGATGGAGGGGAAGGGGGCTGATGCCTGGGATGGAGGGGAAGGGGGCCGAGGCCTGGGAAGGAGGCTGATGCCTGGGACAGGGGGTAGGGGGGCTGATGCCTGGGACAGGGGGTAGGGGGGCTGATGCCTGGGACGGGGGGAGGGGGGCAGATACCTGGGATGGGGGACAGGGGCTGATGCCTGGGATGGGGGGAGGAGGGGGCTGATGCCTGATACGGGGGAGGGGAGCTGATCCCTGATACGGGGGAGGGGAGCTGATGCCTGATACGGGGGATGATACCTGATACGGGGAGGGGTGGGGGGCAGATGATGAAGGGTGCTGGGGCAGATGATGAAGGGTGCTGGGGGAGATGAGGAGGTTTACATGAGATGATGATGGGGAAATGAGATGAGGAGGAAGATAGTGGTGGTGGCATGAGGGGGTGAGAGGAGGAGGAGGGGTGAGGGATCTTGAGGGGGGTTATGGTCTGAGAATTTATAAACTTTTTCAAACCGTGTGTTTAAAATTTTGCATGCGCAACATAATACTTACATTTTTACATGGTGTGGCTATTTTCACTTCTAATTCGCCACACCTGTGGCTACATTGAAAAATAGGTTGCCCACCCCAGCTCTAATAGACGTAAATCTATCTTATTTACATTTCTCAAGCTTATAGTTTTGCCCTCAGCTTCTATATGTTTTGATTCAGAGGGATGGAAAGAGAAGAAGGGAGAAAACAGAAAATATATAGACCACAGACTTTACTTAGTTATATTTATATCTAAATATCCGGTCCCCATAGAGCATATATATATTTCTTCCTCCCTTCATCATTCCTGTGCCTACTTCCGACCTATTCCCAGGAAAGGGGGGCAGGCAGTAGGAGGGAAGGGGAGTGGAATGGACTAGGGGGGGAGATGGGGTGGGGGTGAGGGGAAGGGATGGGGAGGGGCGGAGGAGGGTGGAAGCCCAAAAAAAGAGTATGGGGAGGGGGTCGTGCAAAAAAAAAGATCTGTAAAGGAGGTGGTCCGTATGAGCAGGGTTTAGCAGGGGGTATGTACCCTTAATAGGGGTGTGAGACTTAAAACATATCTAACCTTACCAACAGTTTTAACAGAAACATTTGGAACTTAAACCTTCTTCCCTAGTTTCCTGCATCTTTGATGATTATCAGTTATCTCACAATTTCTTCAAGCCACCATAAGATGGCGCCAGACGTCTATTAATACACAATATATACATAAGTACATCAGTTTACAAATAGCCAACTTGGTTAAACTAGAATAAGCTCTTCTACGTATTAACTTGACTATTTATGTTGAACAAACATTTTTGAACCCTCTTGTCGTTGGAGGAGAGGGTAATCTCCATTATAATAGTACGAACAATTGTACAACCTGGGGTTTCAGTTACCCTTCCGTGGGTTATCTCCTTCCTCCTCTGGAAACGGGAAAATACACTCCCGAGGATCTGGCTCTGTCATCAGTGGTGGGGTCTTCTGGGACCCATGGCGAGGCTCGCGAGCCCGTCAGGGTTTTGAGCAGGGGATCTAATGCATCCGTCCTCCCCACCCCCAACCTGTGCCCTCCAACGGAACTTTCTGAGTTCCCCGCTGTGTAACCGCTGCTCCCGGTCGGAAGGATGTCCAGGGTCTTCGAGATTCCTCATCCAACAGGGATTCCCTCCTCCCAGTCCAAGTAAGGAGGCGGGCAATGTCGGTATAGACGCGGGCAGTGCAGGTGAGGCGAGCTAACCGGGCAGGGCAAGGGGTGAAGGAGGGCGCGCAACAAGGGAGAGTATGGAGGCAGCCAACTAACCGGGAAACCTAGGTGAGAGCAGATCCAGCGTGGGGAGGAGAGGAGGGGAACAGGAGGCAAGGGAAGAGCACAGGACAGGGGAGGACAGAGGGGACAAAGCCACTGGGAGCGTGGGAACAAAACAGGATCGTGGTAATTAGCTGAGCTGCAGCAGAGCCGCGGGAAGGCAGTGGGGACCGTAGATCCGCAAGGGGTCACGGAGGGTGAGCTTGGCCTGAAGTTAGGTGCTGGTGCTTCGTCCGGGGACTCTACTTATGTCATCAGTGCGAGTCAGACTCTTCCTTCTTTCTAGGGAGAACATCTGCGTACTGGTTTGAAACGGGTATCTGGAGGTAGCATATGATAGTTGGAAGCGTAGTAGTTGTCACTCCTCACTTCTCGTGCGCCGGATTCCTCTGAGAAGCTAATATTTGTGAGGTTCTTGGGACTCTCGTAGGCGGTTGGTGCCTCTGCTCCTCTTCAACATCTTCAGGGGTTAATCCATCATTCGTATGGAACAGTCCCAGTCCTCTTAGGAATCGTGGACCATCTTCCGGATACGATACGATATGTAAATTCCCCCCCATCTGCACCACAAGTTTGAAGGGGAATCCCCACCGGTACCTGACTTTATTTTCTCTTAGCTTTTGTGTCAGGGGCTTCAGTTCTCTGCGCCTATCTATGGTTGCCCTAGATAGATCACACTATATTTCGATGTGGGCATTTCGAAATTGCAGATCCCCCCTTTCCTTGCTAGCTGCCAGATTTTTTTCTTTTATTGTATAAGAGTGGAATCTCATAATGACGTTGTAGAGGGAGAAAGGGAGTGGCCCGGTATTAAAGGGGTTGCACCCCATTTAGCCATCCCCTGACCTCACCAGGGAGACAAGGGGTTAACTGGACTGCGGTCCAGAAATGTGGTTTAACCCTTGTTATAGCATGAAAATGTATATTCCCCTGTCCCCATGCTTTATTGTTATATCTGGTTATATCAGTGTCTGCATCAAACACACACTGGGATCCATCCGGGAGGGCAAGGGTTAATAGTTCTTTAGTGATTATAGCCCATTGTGTAATTTTCCCGCCTTTTCAGGCACCATTTTGCAGAGTCCCATAGGCTCCATTAGAGCTCAATGCATTTCAATGGTGGATCTTGCTGTTTTGGACCTGTTTCCCTCGAAGACCAGCAGGTGGCGTCCGAGAGGAGGAGCGGCGGTTTCCCATTGTAAGTCAATGGGCTCATTGACTTCAATGAAGATTCCTCAACGGTGCTTTCCAGGAACGAGTTGGCTGCCGGCAAAACCGCAAAGCGGATACTTTTTCTGAAAAAGAGCTTTGATCACTGATTAGTCAAGATCAACGTTAAGTGGCGTGGGAATCTACAGTTCTAGGGCACCCAGAAATAAAATTATTTTTGCCCCTAGTTCCTAGACCTCCCCCCCACTCGACCACCACCGGGTCCCCGAATCCTGGACCCCCGAGAAGGGTCGTGCCGAGAGAGCAGGTCGTGCCATAGGTTCCAATGGTGGCGGCAGAAACAGCTCAGGAATTTGACTAAGTCCGAAAAGCTACCAACCATGAATCCATACCTCCGGTTCCGGGGGGTCCTGAGGGCCAGGGTTTGGGGTACCTGCAGGCACTGCTCCGGCATGGCTGCAGAACCATCCTTGACCCTCTTGGACCAACCCGACGGAGTATGGACCCCCTTGAAAGTTTGGGAATTCTCCCATAGACTTTAACGGCGGCCAATTTCCATTGACCGGCTATGGTGGAGAAACCCCATAGACTTTAACGGCGGCGATGCCCCATTGAAAGTCTATGGCGGTGGATTCCCATAGCCGCCAATGGCGGCGGTTTGCCATTGAAAGTCTATGGCGGCGGAGCCCGTTTTTTTCAATGGGGATTTAGTGAAAAACCGTGATTTAATTTACAGCGGAGTTTTTTGTATTAAAATAGGAAACGGTTTAAGTGGTATTTGTGTAACTCCGGTTCCGAAGGTCGTAGCGGGCTGAAACTTGGACCATATGGTGTCCCAGTTCCGGCATTGAGATCTGGGTAGTTTGGACCCGCTGGACCTAACGGAACCGGATATTTTAATATGTTTGTATTTTACCTGTAATACTGTATCCCAAGGCAGGGATAAAACCCAGAGGAAATTCCTTTGCATACAAGGAAGCATATGGTCAGAGAGGCGACCCAATGTCTAGGACTTAAGTACTGTTCAAAGGATTTTGGCACCTTCCCTGTTTTCTTGAAGGCGGAGACGCCTCAAACTAGAGTGGTTTGTGAGTGTCATGTTTTACACCTGTGAACAAGGGGCATCCTGCCAGATATCCCTTTTGCTAGACTGGCTGGCATCCCTGATGTAAATGTGGGGCTACAGAAATGAGACCCTCAGGGTCCTAGTGCGCATGAGCTAGCTAGCTGGGGGGCATGGATTCAAATGTGTTCCCACGTTAAAGATGGCTACAGGTAATTGCTATCCAATAGCCTGTACTCAATGTTAGGAATAGGGTTGAAAAGATATATAAACTGTGGTCAACCCTATATCCATTGTCCTCTGATACCATCTTGACTGTTACCTGATTGCTGGAGAATTGCTACTTGATACTTCTCATTCCCCACCCCCAAGTAAGTGCTACTTCTTGCCTGTTACTGTACTATATTGCTGTGTTCACCTATTTAAGGAATAAATATACTTTATTATATCTAAGCCTCGTTCAGTTCAACCCAGTTATTTTGTGTATTATTATAGCCTATCACAAAACTCCCGTCACAGACGTCTCTCTTGAGGTCTGTTGATTTAGGGCCTGGGGCCCTATGTGCGCGGTCCACTTCTATTTTCTCGTGCTCGAGTTCAGGTACTAGGTAAGTGAATAGGTCGTTTAGGTAGGGGCGCAGAAAGTTCGTGTCTACCGTTTCCTAATATACCGCACTCTGGGGTTTGGCCGGCGATCCTGGTTCTCCTGCTCTTCTGCATTTTCTTTAAGAGCTCGGATTTCGTAGTTCAGGCGGTTAATCTCATCCTCAGCTGAGGAATGGGCCTGCTCTATTTCTTCCACTTTTTTTATTTAGGGTGTCCGTTCTTTCCGCAAGAGTTCATATCCGACCTGAGGGTGTTTATTGTCTTAGATAAGTCCGCTTGGAACTCCTGTCGCATCTTAATTATCAATCTGTTGTATTATTATAACACTGAGATTCAGCAGTTACCTTTTATTATGGTTCAACTGTGCTTAGGTTCTATATTACATTTTCCTTAATGTCAAAGTTGCCAGTACCCTAGGATAATATTGTGCCGGTTTTTTATATACCCCAGTTATCATTGCAACTCAGAACAGTTCAACCAATATGGATATTGTCTTACTCATGTTGTATTAATGATATGAGGAATCTACTGCTGCGGCCGAGTTTATTCGAGCATTTGCCCGTTCTCGGCCGCAGCAGTTACCTGGCGCGCGCCGGAGGGTGCCGGGCGCGCGCCGAAGCAGCGGAGGAGAGGCCCGACGATCGCGGCTTCCCCCTCTCCTCTCCGGGTCCGCCGGGTCCCCCGGAACCCCCTGCCGCCGTCCCCCACATCGCGGGACACCAGGGCTCCCTCGGGGAGCCCTGGACGCGCGTGCAGGGGGCGCAGGCACCCGATGACGCGTGACCGCGCATCGGTGACGCGCGGCACGCCGAGGGGCTGCCACTTGCAAGCCGGGAAATCTCCCAGCTTGCGGAACTGGCCACACTTCAATAAAGTGTGTCGCCAGTGTATTGATGTTCTCTTTAAACAACAGGATTATATCCAAGAATGATCTAATATATGCTGTAAGTTATACAGTATACAGTAAGAAGGGCATAAATACCAAGGGGTTAATCAATTAGTCCATTTTTCGCGGGCTTTTTTATTTAAATGTACAGGCTCAGACCACATCTCCCCACTCCAAGACGAAACGCTGTTCTATAGCGTGAAACGCGTTAAGGGGAAGATCGTGGTGTAGCCTTGTGTGTGTGTGTGATGTTCCAATAAAGTTTTTTCAACTAATCCGGAAGTAGCCTGGATGCTTGTCACTTGCAGTGGCGCTGGATCTTCTTTCTTTCCCTTCCATCGAGCACGCCGGGCCGCCATCTTGGGCGGTCTCGCAGATCCCTGCAGACCTCTGGCTCGGCGTGAAGAAGCTCGAAACGCTCTGTTTAGCCAGTTTCTTTAATTTGTTGTTCATCTCCAGTGTGTTCTCTACTATCTCGCCAGTTTTGGGTGATATTTTCCTCCGATTGGTGCTTGTTTTATTAGGTTATACATTGGAGGGCTCCGGAGCGATCTCCCCAAGCGTCCATGTGCGGTGACGTCACCGGAAGTCTACCGAGTTTTTAATTTTTACATTATTGCAATGTATGTATTTTACTGATTTCGTGTAAATAGTTCCTGCACTACTGCAAACAGCACTATGCTGCTTGGTGGGATGGAGCAACTTGAGTCTGCACAGGTGCCATGTTAATAACATAAAAAAATAAAACAAATTAGATCTAAATATAAGGCCGGACGGCCGTCTGCTATAAAAATCACCACCCTAATCTTTTTGAAGCAGGTAATTTTTTTTTTCTGGGAGGATGTGACAGATTATTCCATACTCAGGAAAAAATGATTACTGGAGAAGATGTTTTTTGTTTTTTTTCCCCTTGGGTTTCCTTTCTTTATTTCTGTCTTATCAGTTGGCTTCATTAGTATTTCTAAACTTATTTTTGTTCACAGGTATGAGACATGCCATATATGAAAAGTTAGATGATGATGGTTTGATAGCACCTGGAGTGCGTGTTTCAGGGGATGATGTGATCATTGGCAAAACTGTAACACTGCCGGAAAATGAAGATGAGCTAGACAGTACTAACCGTCGTTACACCAAGAGAGACTGTAGTACTTTCCTACGTACTAGTGAAACTGGAATTGTGGATCAGGTCATGGTGACACTTAATCAGGAAGGATACAAATTTTGCAAGATAAGGGTAAGCCCACATATTGAACATCTTTTCACTATGATTTCATAATGGCCCAAATTCAAAAGTCTTAAATGTGTAAGAAGTGGAGAAAAAGATAAACCGCATCTTTTGCAATCAATAACAGAGGCTAATAGTAGTATAATTTTAATTACCCACTTGTTGTCGGGGGGGGGGGGGTGGAAGCAAAGAAGCACAAACTAATGTTTAGTGCACATAAAAATTAAAAACAGCATAGAATCCGTTCTACATTATTTTTAGGATTTGTTTTTGACTAGAACATTGCCACAGAAAATCAGATGTCCACGTTACAATCTGTTTCCAAATTTTATTTTACCTAGGATTGAAGCAGGGGGTCTCTGGTGCTGAGCCCTATTAATTTCCGCTCCGGTGACCCCCTGCTTTCGAAGATACTCAACTCTGTATTAGCTACCGGTAGCCACTTGGCTACCAGGTATCATGTAATAGTTGCTGTTTACAGCTCCCATGGGCCAATAGGAAGCTGTAACATCATTGGGTTCAGCTTCCTATTGGCCCGCGTGACGTGGGACTGTTAAACTGTAAATCCCATCTAGCTCAACCGGAATGAGGACCATTAAGTATCTCCAGAAGCAGGGTGTTCCCGGAGCTGCAATTAATGGTGTTCAGCTCTGGAGACCCGCTGCTTCAATTCTGGGTAAAAAAAATAAATTGATATGTACATATTTTTTCATTTATTGATTTATTTTTAAAAGGTCCTTAAATTGCTTTGTAAGACAATACATTGGTGAAAAAAACGCCTAGGTCATCAATTAAATATATCCGAATTAGACCAATAAAGTGAGAGTTAATGCAAATATCATAATTTCCGCATTTTCTTTTTGAATATTCACTTTTGGGTGATGCATAGCACAAAGCTGCGAGTGTGTGATGCCCTCTGATGTGTAGCAAAGTGCGCTTGGTTTTCTTTTCATTATCAAACTTGTGTCTAAAGTGAAAAATACAATATGTTTAATAAGGGAATATTGTGACGGGGGGGGGGGGGCGTTGGTAACCTAGCTATCTCATAAAGGTTAAGCCCTCTGGTTACCCCTGAAACTGTGAAGTCCCTGGTAGCTACATAAGCACCATAAGGCCTTACGTAAAGTCCCGCGACGATGTCGCCCAAAAACAAATACATTGCTGCCGCCGCGTGCACTTATAGTACGTCGCGTCGCCAAATTTGGAAGCTGGCAATATTTGATTTTTCAAGGGCTGTCGCTTCATCTCACAGCCCTTGAACCAATCAAATGACAGCCCGCGACGCCGCCGCAAAGTGAAATATAACTTTTGCTAGTGACGATGCGTCGCCAATCGCGAGCACTATACGCGCGGCCTAAGCCAGGGACCAGGGATAATAAAGTGACCCCTTGCTTTTTTCTGTTTTCATGTTCCCTTGGCCCTAGAACTGAGATTTCTTGTATGTCAATTTTAGGGGGGCTTTTGGTAGAAATACAATTATTTTGTTTGCAGGAGTACGGGGCCAAAGATTTTTCTGGGGTGGCGCTGGCGGTTGCAGAGGCCCTGCGCTCTTCCCCAAGGCATTTAAATTACATGCCGGGGGATCGTGTGAGGCCTCTGCATCTCTATACTTACCAAGATTCAGACGCTCTGTGGACTTCTTTGGGGCTATATTGAGCTTGTGTGGGCTGAAAACAAGTTGATAGACGAAGCTTCTATCAATCCAGCACCGTCATTTTAGAAATGTGGCTCCATTTTGGTGCAAGTGTATCTGTTTAAAACAAAAAAGTGTGGTGTAATTTTCCCCATGATATCACATCTACTTTTTTTTCATGAATATTGGTATAATAAAAGAATATTATATTAAAGAAAAACATATCTGTTTAATGCAACTCAACGATTGGATGATCTTTATACTGAATTATTCATTTATCTGTTTCTGTCTACCTGTCATCTCCAGGTACGTTCAGTTAGGATCCCTCAGATTGGTGATAAATTTGCTAGCAGGCATGGACAGAAGGGTACCTGTGGTATTCAGTACAGACAGGAGGTAATGTATTTGTTTTTTTATTCCCCTCTATGTATAAATCTTAACAATAAAGATGATAGGATTATAAATAGTCTTACTTCCCCATTTCCCCCTATCTCCTCATTCCCCTTCCTCCCTCTCCCCTTTCCCACCCCTCCCTTCTTCCTCATTTACCCCCCCTTTCCCTGCTCCATTCTCTCCCCCCCTCTCAGAGCAAATATTATACCCAGTTTCAAAGCTCAAATGAATGCCAAAATTAATGTAAGTTCTCAATATGTTAGAAATGTTTTACTGATCCAGTTTTGTGGTTCTCTATGCATTTATCGTTGTTCCAACTCTTGGAAGATTGGTTGATAAAACTCAAAGCCCGTAGGGCTCTATGCTTTCTCTATAAGCGATACTCATGCGTGGTGCTCGGGGATGTCTCCCAAGGGCAATAAGCCCGCACTCCTCATCCCCATGGTGATGAAGGATACCATTTTAGGGCTTATATGTAGCACACTCTTTTTCTCTCCTCTATCTCCCACTTCTCTGCTTCCGCCTCCTCCTCCCCAGTCCACCCTCCCCCTCTGCGGCCTGCCGTAATGGATAATAGCATATACCAGTCCTATTTTTCCAGAAGTGTATATAGAGCAAAAAGGACACCCACCTTGGTTGGGAATTAACCCCCTCTCCTTAAAACACAACCGTGTCTAATATGGCCTCAATAAAACTGGTATCATTGAATGTTAAAGGACTGAATGTTAAAGGACTGAACTCTGTCAGGAAGAGGAGACTAGTGCTACAGGAACTTAAAAAGACTAAAGGGGGACATCTTGCTCCTTCAAGAAACCCACTTTAACACTACTTCTCCCCCAAACACGTTCAGGAAAACTTACCCCCCAGGCATATTTTGCACCCCTTTCCAGCTAAAAAAAAAGAGGGGTGGCTATACTGTAATCAAAAATAACATTCCTTTCGCCCTCGGTAAGATCACGGCAGATCCAGGAGGAAGATTTTTAATTTTGCAGGGGTCCCTGTCGGGAGTCCCGATATTCCTTGTCAATGTCTATGCCCCCAATGAAGGACAAACTATTTTCTTGAGGGAAGTTCTAGAATCAATAGATCAGCAGTCGCTCTCTTCAATAATCATAGCGGGGTACATGAACATGGTAAGTGTTCTCGACCAGGACAGGTCAAACACCCCAGGTGTCTTCCATTTACAGGTTGGCCCAGAAAACTGGCAAAAAATTTATGGAGATATTAAAATATTTCTCCCTCACCGATATCTGGAGAGCACAACACCAGGGTCAGCGTGATTATACGTTCTTCTCAGATCCACATCAGAGCTACTCAAGGATTGATTATTTTCTGGGTTCCAAAGATATTCTCCAGGCATCCTCCCAGTCGAACATAGGATCAATATCCTGGTCTGACCAATGCCTCTATTGAATTAGTCAATGATAGGAAGAAATTCCAGAAGTCGGTGCTCGGCAATAATAAGACACTATAATATGATCATGTCTTGAAGGGTGCTAATTGTTAGCATAAGGAAAAACCATAATCCACCCTCGAGAGACTCATTGAGTCCTGTGTGCCTTATAACCTCCTATATGGGGACATATGGTGTGTGAGGTCCAATGAATGAGTATGATGTTGGTAATTGAAATCAAACCAATCTACTATATATTTCTCAAAGTGTCCTATGTGTCGTTGCCTGTCTGTCTGTATGTGTCTCCCTGTGTCCCTCCCTGTGTCCCTAGCGGCAATCCCATTGGACCTTGGGCCAGGCCAATGAGATGGCTCCCTTAGGCCGCCCGCCCCCGCACACCTCTCATTGGCCTGAGGCAGAGTGACGACACAAACACACACACACACACCGCGGCGCTCATCGGGACCCGCGCGCACCTCCTCCTCTCCCCGGGTCTCCCGCTTTCCCGCGCTTTTTCCTTCCCCCCCCCCCCGGCGCCACTACAGTCAGCGGGGGAGCGGAGCGAGCGCCCGGGACACAGCAGGGGAGCGAAGCGAGCGCCCGGGACACAGCGGGGGACTCTCACCTCCCCACGGCTCTCACCACCCATAGGCCACTCCCTCACCCGGCGCTCACCCCCCCCCCCCCCCCCCGCTGCCCTCCACCCCCCCGCTCAACCCCCGCTCAACCCCCCCCCCCCCCCCCCCAAACACACACAGAGCACCCGGCGCTCCCCCCCCCCACACATACACACAGAGCACGCTCTCTGCGGCTCTCCCCTCACACAGGCAGCTCCCCGTCCCAGAGGCCTCTCCTCCGGCTGTCTCCGCCGCTCCTCCGGCTGTCTCCGCCTCTCCCGTGCAAGGCGGAGAAGGTGGAGGAGGAGGGCGGACGGTACCCGGAGGAACAGGAACGCGGCCGTGTGCAAGGTGAGGAAACGCAGGGGAATGGCTTATTTAACGCGTCCCTGACTCCCCCCCCGGCCCTTTGCCCTCCCTCCCCCTGCCCTTTGCCCCCCTTTGCCCTCCATCCCCCTGCCCTTTGCCCCTCTGCCCTTTGCCCCTTTGCCCCCCTGCCCTTTGCCCTCCTGCCCTTTGGACTCTTGCCTCCCTCCCTCCCTGCTCTCTTGCCCCCCTCCCTGCCCTTTGCCCCCGCCCTCTTGCCCCCACCTGCCCTTTGCCCCCCTCCCTCCCTGCCCTCTGCCCCCCTCCCTCCTTGCCCCCCTGCCCTCTTGCCCCTCCCTGCCCTTAGCCCCCCCTCCCTTACCTTAGCCGCCCCTCCCTTAGCCCCCCCCGCCCCTCCCTGCCCTTTGGCCCCCCGCCCCTCCCTGCCCTTTGGCCCCCCGCCCCTCCCTGCCCTTTGGCCACCCCCCCCCTCCCTGCCCTTTGGCCACCCCCCCCTCCCTGCCCTTCGGCTTCTTGCCCCCCTCCCTGCCCCCTTGCCCCCCTCCCTGCCCTCTTGCCCCCTGCCCTTTGCCCCCTCCCTCCCTGCCCACTTGCCCCCTGCCCTCTTGCCACCCCTGCCCTTTTCCCCCCTCCCTCCCTGCCCTCTTGCCCCCCTGCCCTCTTGCCTTTAGCCCCTCCCTGCCCTTAGACCTCCCTGCCCTTTGGCCCCCCTGCCCTTTGGCCCCCCTGCCCCTCCACCCCTCCCTGCCCTTTGGCCCCCCCCCGCCCCTCCCTGCCCTTTGGCCCCCGCCCCTCCCTGCCCTTTGGCCCCCCCGCCCCTCCCTGCCCTTTGGCCCCCCCGCCCCTCCCTGCCCTTTGGCCCCCCGCCCCTCCCTGCCCTTTGGCCCCCCCGGCCCTCTTGACCCCCCCGCCCTTTGCCCCCTTCCCTCCCTGCCCTCTTGCCCGCCCTGCCCTCTTGCCCCCCCTGCCCTTTGCCCCCCTCCCTTCCCTCTTGCCCCCCTGCCCTCTTGCACCTCCCTGTCCTTAGCCTTCCCTGCCCTTTGCCCCCCCTGCCCCTCCTTGCCCTTTGCCCCCCCCCGTCCCTCCCTGCCCTTTTCCCCCCCTCCCTGTCCTTTGCCCCGCCCCTCCCTGCCCTTTGCCCCCGCCCCTCCCTGATCTTTGCCCCCCACCCCCTCCGTGCCCTTTGCCCCCCTGCCCTTTGCCCTCCCCGCCTTTCCACGCCCCTTGGCCCACCCCCCCCGCCTTTCCACTCCATGCACCCTGCCCTTCCACGCCCGGGCAACGCCGGGTATATCAGCTAGTCCTCAATATAAACACCACTATGATTTTCGTCACCCTGGAGAATGGCATTCATATCACAGTCAATATCCCGAAATCCATTGAATCAAGGAAAGAGTACTCACAGTTTTGAGGCAGTTAGTCCATTGGCGTGCGTCACTGTGAAAGTTAAGGGCTAGGCACCAGCAAATATAAGGTTAAAAGCACTTTAATCCATGGTAGACACCGTGGTGAATTTGCAGATAAACACTGACGCGTTACGGGCGGCAGCCCTTTGTCAAAGAGTGATTTCACATCGCGTTTCTCACAGCTGTTATAGACGACCTCCAGCTGATGCGTGGCGCGTTGCTGGAATGGCACGAAACCGGCTACATCTCCAATGGGACGTGAGCTCGGAGCTACTCATCACTGGACCGGAGGGTCGTATACAACTTGCCAGCACATGATGATAATATACACAGACATGACAACTATTTACGTCTTGTAACTTGGATGAACAATATGAATTAAAGAAAAAATTTATTAAAAACAAAGTACAACCTGGAATGGAAGTTTTAGAATTATAATGTAAATGTATCTCACTCAAAAGACTCTTAAGTTATTGTTAACCTTTTAGGCAATATCGAGCATACTATGTATTTGTTTATACAATGTATCAGATAATGTATAGTCTATCTACATCAGGGCTGCACAACATACGGCCCGCGGGCCGCATGCGGCCCGCCTGGCCTCTCTGTGTGGCCCGCGGTGACTCCGGCCCGGGCGCCAGTTAATTAATTAAATAAATAAATTTAAAAAAAATAATAATTTTTTAAACTTTAAAAAAATGGCGGCGATTCATCCCCCTCCCCTCCTCCCCTGCCCCCCCTCCCCCGCCCCCGGGTTTTGCAGTGCGCGGGGGCAGAAGCAGCATGAGGAGGATGCAGGATGCCGGGGAGGTCAGAGCATGCCTGGGGCGGGGCTTAGTACCGGGGAGAGAGGATGTGCTGATCTAAAAGAGGTGTGTGTGTGTGTGTGTGTGTGTGTGTGTGTGTGTGTGTGTGTGTGTGTGTGTGTGTGTGTGTGTGTGTGTGTGTGTGTGTGTGTGTGTGTGTGTGAGAAAAACGGGCTGGTGGGGGGTGGGTGTGAAAAAACCGGGTTGGTGCAGAGGTGGTGGTGTGTGAAAAACGGGCTGGTGCAGAGGTGGGGGGTGGGCTGCTGACATGTGAGGGGGAGTGGGCTGCTGACATGTGAGGGGGAGTGGGCTGCTGACATGTGAGGGGGGGGTGGGCTGCTGACATGTGAGGGGGGGGTGGGCTGCTGACATGTGAGGGGGGGTGGGCTGCTGACATGTGAGGGGGGGTGGGCTGCTGACATGTAAGGAGGGGGGGTGCTGACATGTAAGGAGGGGGGGTGCTGACATGTGAGGGGGGTGGGCTGCTGGCATGTGAGGGGTGGGTTGGCTGCTGGCATGTGAGGGGGGGGCTGCTGACATGTGAGGTGCAGGGGGGGGGGAAGTGATGTGAGGTGCAGGGGGGGAATGATGTGAGTTGCAGGGGGGGAGAGAGTGTCATATTGAGGAGAGGGGGAAAGAGTGTCATATTGAGAGGAGGGGGAGAGAGTGTCATTTAGGGGAGGGGGAGAGTGTCATATTGAGGAGAGAGAGTGTCTTATTGAGAGGAGGGGGAGAGCGTGTCATTTAGGGGAGGAGGAGTGTGTCATATTGAGGGGAGGGAGAGTCATATTGAGGGGAAGGAGAGAGACAGTGTCATATTGAGGGGAGGGAGAGAGAGTGTCATATTGAGGGGAGGGCGAGAGAGAGTGTCATATTGATGGGAGGGAGAGAGAGAGTGTCATATTGAGGGGAGGGAGCGTGTCATATTGAGGGGAGGGAGAGAGAGTGGCATATTGAGGGGAGGGAGAGAGAGTGGCATATTGAGGGGAGGGGGAGAGAGTGCCATATTGAGGGGAGGGGAAGAGTGTCATATTGAGGGGAAGGGGAGAGTGTGTCATATTGAGGGGAGGGGGAGAGTGTGTCATATTGAGGGGAGGGGGAGAGAGTCATATTGAGAGGAGGGGGAGAGGGTGGGATTTAGGGGAGGGGGAGAGTGTCATATTGAGGGGAGGGGGAGAGTGTCATATTGAGTGGAGGGAGAGAGAGAGTGTCATATTGAGGGGAGGGAGAGAGAGTGTCATATTGAGGGGAGAGAGAGTGTCATATTGAGGGGAGAGAGAGAGTGTCATATTGAGGGGAGGGAGAGAGTGTCTTATTGAGGGGAGGGAGAGAGAGAGTGTCATATTGAGGGGAGGGGGAGAGTGTGTCATATTGAGAGGAGGGGGACAGAGTGTCATATTGAGGGGAGGGGGAGAGCGTGTCATTTAGGGGAGGGGGAGTGTGTCATTGAGGGGAGGGAGAGTGTCATATTGAGGGGAGGGAGAGAGTGTCATATTGAGGGGAGGGGGAGAGTCATATTGAGGGGAGGGGGAGAGTGTCATATTGAGGGGAGGGAGAGAGAGAGTGTCATATTGAGGGGAGGGGGAGAGTGTGTCATATTGAGAGGAGGGGGACAGAGTGTCATATTGAGGGGAGGGGGAGAGCGTGTCATTTAGGGGAGGGGGAGTGTGTCATTGAGGGGAGGGAGAGTGTCATATTGAGGGGAGGGAGAGAGTGTCATATTGAGGGGAGGGGGAGAGTCATATTGAGGGGAGGGGGAGAGTGTCATATTGAGGGGAGGGGGAGAGAGTGCCATATTGAGGGGAGGGGAAGAGTGTTATATTGAGGGGAGGGGGAGAGTGTGTCATATTGAGGGGAGGAGGAGAGTGTGTCATATTGAGGGGAGGAGGAGAGTGTCATATTGAGGGGAGGGGGTGAGAGTCATATTGAGAGGAGGGGGAGAGGGTGTGATTTAGGGGAGGGGGAGAGAGTGTCATATTGAGGGGAGGGGGAGAGAGTGTCATATTGAGTGGAGGGGAGAGAGTGTCATATTGAGGGGAGGGGGAGAGTGTCATTGAGAGGAGGGGGGGAGGGGGAGAGAGTGTTATATTGAGGGAAGAGAGACATGGGGGGGCTGCTGACATGGAGTGGACTGGGGGATGTGGAGGGGGTATTGTGTTTTTGATGTGGAGGGTGGTATTGTGTGGGTGAGGGGGAGAGATGGGGGTATGAGAGATAGATGGGGAGTATCATAAAGGTTGATAGTGAGGGGTTCTGGGGGAGATGAGGATGATGATGAGGAGGAGGTGCTGGAGGAGAGATGATGATGATGATGATGATGATGATTTAACCCGTGCGGCCCAAATTTTTTTTCCTTGGAGCAGTTCGGCCCTTCTCACTTTACGAGTTGGGCAGGCCTGATCTACATCATAGTATATAAATTAGTACTGATGTAGATATGGCTAATAAAATGAAATAAAAGAACAGGGGGGAAATTATTTTGATAATGAAACTATAGGAAACTACGATTAGATGTTTTTGCCTCATATCTTAGTGGTATATTTGAATATATCAATTATTTAATGTGTATACAAAAAAGGCTGCTATTAAATCTAAACTCGAATATGAATAAGTGTTATCAGGCTATATCTTGTCTATTAAGACAATCTTATGCGTAATCTATAAATTTTAAGAACGAAATAGATTATTGAAATATTCATAAACAGGATACAGGCATACCCCGCTTTAAGGACACTCACTTTAAGTACACTCGCGAGTAAGTACATGTCACCCAATAGGCAAACGGCAGTTCACGCATGCGCCTGTCAGCACGTCCTGAACAGCAATATCGGCTCCCTACCTGTACCGAAGCTGTGCGCAAGTGGGGAGACTCTGGAGCCTGATACAAATGTGTTATTTACATCAGTTATGCACGTATATGACAATTGCAGTACAGTACAGTACATTCATCAATAAGTGGATAAAAGGTAGTGCTTCACTTTAAGTACATTTTCGCTTTACATACATGCTCCGGTCCCATTGCGTACGTTAATGCGGGGTATGCCTGTATATTAACTAGATCATTATCATAAATTCTCACATTTTGATCATATTAGTGATTATTTATACAGAATAATGAGAATAATATTCAACCGCCTAAGTTCATGGCAAAAAGAAAAAAATTCTTTCAACAATATACATACAGTAGATTATTTCAGAAATGTTTAAATTCCCAGTCTACGTTCATACCCCTGGGAGCTAATGTCCCAAGGGTATAAATCCAATGCATTTCACAACAATTAAGAAGAGCCTCTCTATCTCCTCCTCTAGGATGAGTTTGTATTTGTTCAATGGCACTAAAAGAGAAGGTACTGAGTAATCCCTTGGGACAGTTAGTGACGTGACGAGCGACTGGGAACCTATCATCTTTATTTTGTATGGTTCTCAGATGTTCACTGATCCTTGTTTTGAGAGCTCTTATAGCCCTTCCAACATAGCTAGTCCCACATTCACATTTTAAGATGTAAATAGCATGATTGCAGTTGCATGTCATGAAGGAATTGATCTTATATCTCTGATCAGTGTGTATATTTTTCAGTGATTTAATAGGTGCCGCATATCTGCAGAAATTGCAGCAGCCGCACCTAAAAAAAACCATTAGGAATTTTAGTACTCTTTTCTCATTTTGATTTGAACAGACTTGGGGAAAGAGGACTACCTATAGTCTTTGCTTTTCTGTAAACAATTCTTGGGTTAGAATGGGTAAATGTATCTAGATCTTTATCTAGTCGCAGGACCTCCCAATGCTTGTTTAGAATGAACCTACTCTGTTCTTGTTGTTTTCAATATGTTGTAATAAACAATGGTGTCTCCTTATTCAAACCCATCTTATAAGATTACTTATTAGATTCATAATGAGTTTGTTTCTTAACTTTTGCTCTATCCAAGAGTTCTACTCTGTTAGTATGTAATGCCTGATTGAATGCCAACTCAAGATCACCGTCATAGTAGCCACGGTTTTTAAATCTAATTCTCAGTTGTTCAGCTTGTAATCGAAAGGATTCTTTAGTGGAGCAGATACTTTTAAGTTTAAAAACTGACTTTTTGGGATACCTTTCAACAGTGATCTAGGATGGGCACTATTTGCTCTGAGCAAGGAGTTGCGGGAATTCTCCTTTCTAAAGATGTCAGTTTGTATCTTCAGGTTCACATCCACATAAAGATGTAAATCTAGATAATTTATATGATTGTCATGATACATGCGTGTAAATTTGAGATTATACTTGTTCAAATTCAAATATGCAAAAAGTGTCTGTAGATCCCCACACCAAACAAAAAGCAAGTCATAAATGTAGCAGCGATAAAAAATATGTTTTCTAAAAGGATTAGTATCGCCGAAAATGTTAAGTTTCCCAGAATCCCATGAATAGATTTGCATAGGATGGTGCAAAAGATGTGCCCATAGCAGTGCTTTGTGTCTGTAAATAATACTGTTTAACGAATAAAAAATAATTATGTTGAAATAAAAACATAGCACAATCTAAAATAAACGTGATTTGTGCCAAATGAAGATTTAGAGTGATTAAGAAAGTGACTAACTGCTTTAATACCCATTGTGTGCTCTATAATCGTGTAAAGAGAGGTCACATCTAATGTGACCCACATATAAGTGTTACACCATGTGATATCCTGAATATCTGAAAGTAGATCTAATGAATATCTCAGATATGAAGGAAGTTCCTTCACTAATGGTTGCAAAAAGTAATCCACGTACCTTGAGACACCATCTCCCAAAGACCCAATGATGTAAATGATAGGTCTGGCCAGGGGGGCAGACTAGAGACTTATGAATCTTTGGGAGATAGTGAAAAATAGGCACCGTGGGAAATGAATTGTACAGAAAAACAGATTCTTGTTGTGATAAAACCCGCAACTCCCTGCCTAGATCAATGAGTTTCCGAATTTCTGTAAAGTATAATTGAGTAGGGTCACCATTAAGTTTACAATAAGCCTCTATGTTGTTAAGCTGTCTGAGAGCTTCAGCATGGTAGGTGTCTATATGCATCACCACCACTGCTCCTCCCTTATCTGCATTTTTTATTATTATATCCTGTCTATTCTTAAGGGAATACAAGTGTAGACGTTCATCTTTTGATATATTATCATAACCAGATGATGAAAAACTGTAGTCTTTGGCTAAAAGTTGTAGGTCTTTTTCTACCAGCTTTTCGAACATCTCCAGATGTGGCCCTTTAGAAAAGAAGGGACAGAAAACAGATTTGTTCTTGAAAGATGTGTGTTTGCTATTGGTTAAGAACAATGATTGTTCAGATGTCTCAATAGTTTGTCAGTAATATCCTGTTCTACATATAGGTCATTAATTTCTTGTAAGGTACTGTACTCTTCAAATGATAATTTGCTGTTAATGGTTACATCAACCGGAGCGTATGCATGAACAATATCGATGCTGTCGGGTGGAGGATCAGAGACAGCAATATCTCTAGACAGACAGAAAGACTTTAAGTAATAATTTTCGAATGTATTTTTGCGGATCAATTACTGTATTGAATAAATCAAATTACTCTTTTAATCCAAAATTCAATCCCTTGTTAAGAATCCCAACTTCACCCTCTGTCAATTCTATCCCTAAAATGTTGAGTACATTATTCAAACATGTTAGAGATCCATCTTCCTTCTTTTTTGTGGCCCTTCTTTTGGGCGAGCGCCTTGTCCTTTTATTGAGTTTTTTGAACTCCTAAGTTAATAAGATGTCAAAGCATCTTGTTGGCGTGAGGGATATTTAGTGTGTCGAACTTCATAATCCGTGTGATCACTATATCTGTCAGTATCTTCATCTGTAGTGAAGGAGACAACCTGTTGATTATCAGTATCTGACAAGTCTGACATGCTAGATGCTCCTGAAGATTTGTTCTTTAATATTGATCTCTTGGGAGTCGACTTTCTATGGATATTCTACTTTCTTGTGGAAGTTTTTCTTCTGTGCGTTGTCTTGATGATTGGGAGCCCTCAGTGATGGTGGCTTCTGCCAAATGTATATTTGATTCCGGTCATAATCTGCCCGCTCTGTCTATTCTTTTCTGTTTCTTAGTCATGATGTCATTCTCAATATTTTCTATACTTAGAATTATAAGACTATCTCATAATTTTCTATACTTACAATATTTTCTATATTTAGAGATTTTCTTATCCATTACATCAAATTCATCCATGTCTTTGAATGTGTTCAGACTTTGTTGGAGATCTTTTATGGTCTTTTTCACTATATTTCTCTCCTGTACCTTAGTCTTGATAATTAGGTCCATAAGTTTCTCCGAGCACTCCTCTATTATTTTAATCCAGTTTGATTCAAATTCCTTTGATGGGAAACCAAAAGAGGGCATCTAGGTATCCTTTTAGCAATCAAATAATTGTCTAATGTTGTGATATCCCACCATAGCCGGACATTCAATGAGAGTGCTTTCTCTAATTTCAAAAATTTCAAGAAGTACAGGGTGAGGTCAATATTGTCTTCACAAGTTTTCAGAGTGATATTTTCAAAGACATGGGCCGCTCTATGTTTCCGCCCTGTATTGTCTGCACAATTTTGCACATATGTAGAATTCATGGGATCCACAATAACCGAGTCTTCTATATCCTCTTCCATCCTGAGAATAACCACGTGTCACCAATTAAAAATAACTTTTATTAGCCATATCTACATCAGTACTAATTTATATACTATGATGTAGATAGACTATACATTATCTGATACATTGTATAAACAAATACATAGTATGCTCGATATTGCCTAAAAGATTAACAATAACTTGAGTCTTTTGAGTGAGATACATTTACATTATAATTCTAAATCTTCCATTCCAGGTTGTTCGTGGTTTTTAATACATTTTTTTCTTTAATTCATATTGTTCATCTAAGTTACAAGATGTAAATTGTTGTCATGTCTGTGTATATTATTATCATATGCTGGCAAGTTGTACATGACCCTCCGGTCCAGTGACGAGTAGCTCCGAGCTCACGTCCCATTGGAGATGTTCATTGACCAATTGGGTTCGTTGTAGCCGGTTTCGCGCCATTCCAGCAACGCGCCACGCATCAGCTGGAGGCGGGGGGTCGTTTATAACAGCTGTGAGAAACGCGATGTGAAATCACTCTTTGACAAAGGGCTGCCGCCCGAAACGAGTCAGTGTTTACCTGCAAGTTCACCACGGTGTCTACCATGGATTAAAGTGCTTTTAACCTTTATATTTGCTGGTGTCTTGCCCCTAACTTTCACTAATGTGCTCCGCTTTATTTCTATGTGAAATCTTCTGCCTCTATTGAATTAGTGCTCTCTCCATTTCGGTAAAAATAATCAATACAATTGGAAGCTAAATGACTCTACTGAATTTGCCAGATGTAGAGAGTACAATTAAGCAAAAAATGTATAGACTATTTCTCGATAAACGAGGCCTCCCTGGCTTCCCCGACTACGTTGTGGAAAGCCCATAAGGCATCAATTAGAGGAGACCTCATATCTATGGTGTCGTACAAGAAAAAAGTTAAACGAAAACTATACAGCTCAACCCCGTTATAGCGCGATCCGCTAAAACGCGGATCGGCTTATAACACGGTTTGAGCATAAACCCTGAATATAAAAAATAAAAAAATTTTACAATATTTTTTTACACTTTTTTTTGCACACACTGCACACACTCTCACTGCACACTCTCACTGCACACTGCACACACACACTACCAGCACTCACTGCACACTGCACACACACTCGCACACACACTCACTGCACACTGCACACACACTCACTGCACACTGCACACACACTCACTGCACACACTACCAGCACACAGCACTCTGCACTCACAGCACACTGCACACCACACTCACACACCCCCTACCTACCTACCAGAGCTGGCATCGGGAGGAGGAGGGGGGTGTCGGTAGGGGGGGTGAGTGAGGAGCAGGCTGGGACTCAGAGGGCCGCGTGGGCTAGGCCCAAAATTGATTATGCCGTGGAGGGTGGGCGCGGAGGACCGGTAGGTGTGGGGGCCTCGGGGGGGGGGGGGGAGGAAGTGGATGCCGGGGGGGGGGGTGGATGCCGTGGTGGGGGGAGGAGGTAAGGAGCAGGCTGCGGCTGGACTCGGAGGGCTGCTGCTGGATGACGTGTAGGGCTTCCGGCCACCTCTTCCCTCCTTCCTCCCTCCCGATCGGGCGCGGCGGCCATTTTTTTTTAAATTAGCGCGACCCGGGTTCTAGCGCAGTCGGATCGGGTGGCCCCCGAGGACCGCGCTATAACGGGGTTAAGCTGTATAAAGAACTATCTGATAAACTTGGCTCATTGGAACAACAACAACATATGAGCAACCCTTCAAAAAAACTTCTTAAACTTTTAGACAAAACCAGGACTGAAGTAGAGAGAGTGGACTAACCAACGCTACTATGATAAGTGCAACAAAGCAGACTGGCTGTTAGCCAATAAACTTAGAGGTCTGAGGGTCAAATTTCAAATCCCCATGATTCGAACTAAATCAGGACTAAAAACATGATTTATTTAACAAAAATAAAGCCAAAATGGAGACGCCATGTGTGAAAAACGAAGTACACCTTATGATTCAATAGCTTGTAGAACCACCTTTAGCAGCAATAACTTGAAGTAATCGTTTTCTATATGACTTTATCAGTCTCTCACATCGTTGTGGAGGAATTTTGGCCCACTCTTCTTTACAACGTTGCTTCAGTTCATTGAGGTTTGCGGTCATTTGTTTATACACAGCTCTCTTAAGGTCCCGCCACAGCATTTCAATCGCGTTGAGGTCTGGACTTTGACTGGGCCATTGCAAAACCTTGATTCTTTTCTTTTTCAGCCATACTATTGTAGGTTTGCTGGTGTGCTTGTGATCATTGTCCTGTTGCATAACCCAATTTCGGCCAAGCTTTAGCTGTCGGACAGATGGCCTCAAATTTGACTATACAATACTTTGGTATACAGAGGGGTTCATGGTCGACTCAATGACTGCAAGTTTCCCAGGTCCTGTGGCTGCAAAACAAGCCCAAATCATCACCCCACCACCACCACCGTGCTTGACAGTGTTTGTGCTAATATGCTGTTTTTGGTTTTTGCCAAACGTTGTGCTGTGCATTATGGCCAAACATCTCATCTTTGATCTCGTCTGTCCAAAGGACATTATTCCAGAATTGGTGGTTTGTTCAGATGCAACTTTGCAAACCTAAGCTGTGCTGCCATATTCTTTTTAGAGAGGAGGTTTTCTCCTTGCAACCCTTCCAAACAAACCATACTTGTTCAGTCTTTTTCTGATTGTACTGTCATGAAATTTAACATGCTAACTGAGACCTGTAGAGTCTGAGTCTTGTGTTTTTTTGCAATTTCTCTGAGCATTGCACGGTCTGACCTAGGGGTGAATTTGCTGGGACGTCCACTCCTGGGAAGATTGGCAACTGTCTTGAATGTTTTCCACTTTTGGATAATCTCACTGTACAATGATGGACTTTAAATTGTTTGTAAATGGCCTTATAACCCTTCCCAGATTGATGGGCAGCAACAATTGCTTCTCAAAGATCATTGCTGATGTCTTTCCTCCTTGGCATTGTGTTAACACACACCTGAATGCTCCAGACCAGCAAACTGCTAAAACTTTGGCTTTAATAGAAGTGGTCACACTTGCTGATGATCAATTAATCAAGGGCATTTGATTAGCAGCACCTGTATGCTACTTAGCATCTTAATTCTTGTGGAAGCAGTAAGGGTGTACTTCGTTTTTCACACAGCTTCTCCATTTTGGCTTTATGTTAAATAAATCATGACGGTGTAATATGTCATGTGTTGTTGTTCATCTGAGGTTGTATTTACCTAATTTTATGACCTGCTAAGGAACAGATGATTGTTATGTCCTGATATGTAAAACCATGGAACTCAAAGAGGGTGTCGTTTCTTTTTCACATGACTGTAAATCCCTACTTAGATCAAATCTAAAAATGTATAGTAAAATTTTGGCAAACGGGCTGAATCCGATTCTACCAAGCCTGGTTCATATAGATCAAGTAGGCTTTATCTCTGGTAGACAGGCCTCTTTCTCGAAAGATCAGAAATATCATTGGCCATGTGCACCTGATCGGTACGAAGTCTATCCTGCCAAGTTTAGATGCGGAAAAAGCGTTAGACAGAATAAAGTGGGCATTTTTTGATCAAACAATGCTAAAATTTGGATTTTTGGGCCCGTTCCTGGAGGGTGTTAGAGCTCTTCACAGGATGCCCACAGCATATGTCAAGCTTCCAGGAGGTGACTCAATACACAAATAATAATAACTAGGGTATTTATAAGACCATAATCTAATCTCTATAATAGAGAGAAACAAGTCGCTGCTCTGAGACAAGGATAAATAGAATACAGAAAAGACACCAGAAGTCTCAAAAAAGAGCACTCAAAAAATCCCCAAAAAAATGATACTTTCATGTTCTCAAATGTAACACGCTAAGACAGATTTCTGCATACTTCCCACTATGGTGGGTTAGCTTTACCTTAACGGTTTCCATCTTGCAGTGTGTGTGGTTTACATGTGTATGACATCAGTATATTCATTAGTGTGTCCCTTAGGTCTTTTTGGTATATTTTGCTGATCTAGGGAACTAGTTTCCCTGGGATCTCCCCTTACACTCTTCTTGCATTAGCCTGATATTTTTGTATAGGTTTAGACTTTTTGTATTGGCCATATGTTATATGTAGTCACTTTGTCTATTTCAGGGTTCTGTTTTGTGTTTTTATTATGTTTTAGTTTGTTACATTTGAGGACAATAAAGTATCATTTTTTTTGGGGGGGGGGTTTGAGTGCTCTTTTTTGAGACTTCTTGTGTCTTTTCTGTAAAATATATATATATATATATATATATATATATATATATATATATATATATATATATATATATATATACAGTGTTCGACAAATCACCCACAAATCTACTCGCCCAACGAAAAAATCTACTCGCCACCTCGTCCCGCCCCTAACCCTGCCCCCAACCCCGCTTTAAAATAAAATATATAAATAAAATACATTTAATAAATTCCTAGTCAGAACAACATTCGTTTTTGACAAATGTATTTATTACATTATACTACAATTAGTCCTTGTTACGTGTGTGTGTGTGTGTGTGTGTGTGTGTGTGTGTGTGTGTGTGTGTGTGTGTGTGTGTGTGTGTGTGTGTGTGTCAGTGTGTGTGTGTGTGTGTGTGTGTGTGTGTGTGTGTCAGTGTGTGTGTCAGTGTGTGTGTCAGTGTGTGTGTAAGTGTGTAAATGTCGGATCTAGAAATAAAAGCCACAGGTGAATGACTAGTTTCCTGAACACCTTAACCAGTGTCTGGACGTCCCCGCTTCACAATATCTATAGCAGCAATCCCACCTGGGATCTTACCTGATCCGCAGTCCCTCAATGTCCAGGTACCCTCATTCCCGCAATGTTATAAGTTGGAGGGGATGTGTTCTCTACCTGTCTTCTGGGTTAGGGGGGATTCCGATGTCTTCTGTGTGAAGTTTGAGTCAGATCTGGAAGAAAGCAGTATAGGTTATTTTGGTGTAGTATAGGACAGTTAAGAAACTGTATATAGGGTAAATAAGATATCCAGATACAGAGAGGGGGAGAGAGAGAAAGAGAGAGGGGAGAGAGAAAGAGAGAGGGGAGAGAGAAAGAGAGAGGGGAGAGAGAAAGAGAGAGGGGAGAGAGAAAGAGAGAGGGGAGAGAAAGAAAGAGAGAGGGGAGAGAAAGAAAGAGAGAGGGGAGAGAGAGAGAGGGGATAGAGAGAGAGAGGGGATAGAGAGAGAGAGGGGATAGAGAGAGAGAGGGGATAGAGAGAGAGAGGGGATAGAGAGAGAGAGGGGATAGAGAGAGAGAGGGGATAGAGAGAGAAAGAGAGGGGATAGAGAGAGAAAGAGAGGGGATAGAGAGAGAAAGAGAGGGGATAGAGAGAGAAAGAGAGGGGATAGAGAGAGAAAGAGAGGGGATAGAGAGAGAAAGAGAGGGGATAGAGAGAGAAAGAGAGGGGAGAGAGAGAAAGAGAGGGAGGGAGAGAGAGACCAGAGAGAGGGGAGACGGGGGAGACCAGAGAGAGGGGAGATGGGGGAGACCAGAGAGAGGGGCAGGGGTGACTGACTGACTGGGGCAGGGGTGACTGACTGACTGGGGCAGGGGTGACTGACTGACTGGGGCAGGGGTGACTGACTGACTGGGGCAGGGGTGACTGACTGACTGGGGCAGGGGTGACTGACTGACTGGGGCAGGGGTGACTGACTGACTGGGGCAGGGGTGACTGACTGACTGGGGCAGGGGTGACTGACTGACTGGGGCAGGGGTGACTGACTGACTGACTGGGGCAGGGGTGACTGACTGACTGACTGGGGCAGGGGTGACTGACTGACTGACTGGGGCAGGGGTGACTGACTGACTGGGGCAGGGGTGACTGACTGACTGGGGCAGGGGTGACTGACTGACTGGGGCAGGGGTGACTGACTGACTGGGGCAGGGGTGACTGACTGACTGGGGCAGGGGTGACTGACTGACTGGGGCAGGGGTGACTGACTGACTGGGGCAGGGGTGACTGACTGACTGGGGCAGGGGTGACTGACTGACTGGGGCAGGGGTGACTGACTGACTGGGGCAGGGGTGACTGACTGACTGGGGCAGGGGTGACTGACTGACTGGGGCAGGGGTGACTGACTGACTGGGGCAGGGGTGACTGACTGACTGGGGCTGGGGTGACTGACTGACTGGGGCAGGGGTGACTGACTGACTGGGGCAGGGGTGACTGACTGACTGGGGCAGGGGTGACTGACTGACTGGGGCAGGGGTGACTGACTGACTGGGGCAGGGGTGACTGACTGACTGGGGCAGGGGTGACTGACTGACCGGGGCAGGGGTGACTGACTGACCGGGGCAGGGGTGACTGACTGACCGGGGCAGGGGTGACTGACTGACCGGGGCAGGGGTGACTGACTGACCGGAGCACGGGTGGGTGACTGATTGGGGGGGGGGTGGTACCTCTGGTGTCACACATACTCCCATACACACATACACATTCTCCCATATATATACACCCACACACTCCCACATATACACACACACTCCCACATATACACACACACTCACACATATACACACACACTCCCACATATATACACACACTCCCACACACACATATATACACCCCCCACCCATATATACACACACACCCCCATATCTACACACACACACACACCCATACACACACACACACACACCTATATATATACACACACACACACTCTCCCATATACACACACATTCTCCCATGCCCACACACACACACTCACTCTCTACACACCTTTTGGAAAGGCCGCGACCAGAAGGACATGAGGGGGCATCCCCGCTCCCATCACCCGGCGCGCTCCCTGACGCGGGACTGGGGGGAAGCGGGGACATGAGGGGGCATCCCCCGCTCTCATCACCCGGCGCGCTCCCTGACGCGGGACCGGGGGGAAGTGGGGGGAGGAAGCGTGGACATGAGGGGGCATCCCCCGCTCCCATCACCTGGCGCGCTCCCTGACACGGGACCGGGGGAAGCGGGGACATGAGGGGGCATCCCCCGCTCCCATCACCCGGCGCGCTCCCTGACGCGGGACCGGGGGGAAGCGGGGGCAGGAAGCGGGGACATGAGGGGGCATCCCCCGCTCCCATCACCCGGCGCGCTCCCTGACGTGGGAAGCGGGGACATGAGGGGGCATCCCCCGCTCCCATCACCCGCCGCGCTCTCTGACACGGGACCGGGGGAAGCGGGGGGGGGGGGAGGTGGGGGAAGGCACAGATAATACTTACTGTGTCCTCCATCCACCATGGGAAAAGAATGGCTGCTCGTTGGGGGCTGGCTCATATAGAGCCTGGCCGCGCGCCCACAAAGCCTGGGAGCGCGCGCCAATCAGCTGACAGGAGGTAGGGGGAGTTTTTTTTTTTTTTTTTTCAGCCAGCGCGAGCAGGGAAATTTAGCACGAGCAGGGAAAATTTAAAAAAACAAAACACGTGTGCTGCTTGGGCCAATAGTTACTCGCCCGGGGATTAAATCCACCCGCCCCGGGCGTGTAAATGTATAGGATTGTCGAACACTATGTATATGTATATGTATATAAAGAGACCACCTGCTCACACTTCTCACAGCGGTATGCTCCTTGGAACAGCTGCTCCAAGTGCACATACATGTGGCAAGATGTGCATTGAGTGGCATTTTCAATCCTGCTCATTCTAGCATCTATGAAGTTTAGAAGTACTAACAGTAAACTGTACTTCAATAAACTATACCTTGTTTAACTGCTTCCTTGTTCAAACTGCACACACTTTAACCAACCAGCACTTCAAATCAACCACACAGATCAATCAGTACACGCAAGCTCCTTTGTATATCAGTATTGCTCGACCTGAAGAAGAGAGGAGAACTCTCGAAAGCTTGTCCTATGACATAAATTGTTAGTCCAATAAAAAAGGTATCACCTAATGCTGAAGAACTCATTTATTCTGCACTATCGCAACTGGACTAACACGGCTATTTTCTGCTTTATATATATATATATATATATATATAATATAATTTATTTCTTTTTAAACCCTATATATTTTGTTAGTAACCTACTTGTTTTGGGTTATCTCCGTTTCTGATTTTAGGACATGCCTTTCACTTGTGAAGGCATCACCCCTGATATTATCATCAATCCCCATGCCATTCCTTCTCGTATGACCATTGGACACTTGATTGAATGTCTTCAAGGGAAGGTAAGAAGCTGATGAATGTGCCCCACATCCCACAACTCTGGTGCCCAAAAGATTATCTTACAGCACTTGACAAACAGGTTTGTCTTTTATTTAGTGAACATTATATCGGTAGGGGGTAGCCGGCCTTCATTAATAAAGGTGGAGCCTGGCTGGTTGCCCCTGAAACCATATGGCAAGGGCTGAGAGTGTCAGCTATTGGGTCTAATATTGTACCTTAATGTGTTGCCCGGTTATTCTGTTCCCCTTATACTGTTTCCCATAGGGTTATAAGCTAGGAACAGTGTGTGTGGGGTTAACTATGTAAGCCTAGTGGGCCAGTTAAGCAATTCTATGTTGTATTCCCTTTAACTTCTTGTCCCGTAGCTGCCTGTGCAAGCTTATAAGTGGGTTGCCTTGTATGGGTGGCCCGTTATGAGAAATAGCTGCAGAGCAGAGACTTCTGGAACATGAGGAAAAAGGGGGATATTTGGGGGAAAACAGGGTTAACCTGTATTGCCTGCCAGCAAGGTATTAAAACTGGGTCTAGAAGGCTTGTATTCCAACACAGGTTTTAGAACCCAATTCGCAGATCCCAGTTTTAGAGTGTCAGCTCCAGTTATCAAATGTTACTGTATTGGGTGTAGGGGCTGGTGTTCTAGAACAAGGTTTAGAGCCCCAGTTAATAGACACCACATTTTAGGTCCAAATTGTAGAGTGCAAAACTAGGGACCAAATGTTTCTTTGAAAGTGTTTTAATACTACAATGCATTTTGTGTTTGTGCTGTGAGCTGAACTGCATACAGGACAAAAGGCAGCCGGCTGTAAATTAGCATTTCAATGCCAACAGCCCAACTATAGGGATTCCCTGTTAATTGCAACATGGTGAGGGGGAAGGGCTGTGAACAGGATATCTGGAGTTGAAAGCCTTTGTTCCAACTAGATATTGCGGAACCTACCCAGCGGGATGTATGGGGCAAGCCATGAAAACAGTTGCTGGGGTTTCAAACTCGTATGCATGATTTCCATTGGCAAGTTTTGACATTTTCTCTCCTATCATTGAATGCACAACCACAATCCGTGCTCTAATTGGCATTTGATTTTAGATATGGAGTATCCCTATATAAGGACGTGCAGTGTAGCAGCTCTATCTTTTTTTTTTTGGAGATTTGAAGAGACAAGCAGCTGCTGGTAGGCTTCTCAAAGGTGCTTCTAGGTGAAAGCTATAACACCAACAGATAAGCATGGAGAGTCCCAGCCAGCAGGCTGGAACCAACCAGAGCCAACAGGGTAACGCCTTTTGCTGAAGCAGGCGCCCTGCCACTAGGAAAGGACTAGATCTTAACCCCAGGCTCCAGTAAATGTGTATATTCTCTGTATTTTGTATTTGTTTGTTTCCGAGGTCTTGTCCAAATAAACCTAATTTTATTTCACTGCCTTGTTTTGCCTTGCGTCTGATCCCTTAAATATAAATTTATTAATAAAAGACCTGGTCTACCGTGACAAACATTACTAAATACCATGCTGTAATTTGTCAGTAGTTTATATATGTGCTTATTTAGCTAGAAGGGCACCCCCCCATTATTACATAGTTGCATAGTAGTTGAGGTTGAAAAAAACATACGTCCATCAAGTTCAACCTATGCTAAATTTAAATGACAAGTACTTTATCCTATATTTGTTGTTACATTATATTGATCGAGGAAGGCAAACAAAAAACACCAGTGAAATATCATCAAATGATATTGTCACAAGAGACCAGGTAATTTACACCTTTTTACCTGGATCATTCATTGACAAAACAAGGTAGTGAAACAAATTGTAGTTTATTCGCCTAAAATCGCTTACACACAGTGGAACACAAAATACAGACAAAAATACACACTTACTGGGGGTCTGGGGTCAAAAGCTAGTCTTTCCTAGGTGCACGGAACTCTAAATAAGAGTTTTACCCTGACCGGGACTTAGCCCGGAATCCCCTAGTTCCCAAATTGGCGTCAAGTGCCACACACCGTCGCTCCCTCAAATCTCAGTCGCGTCTACTCCGTTCGCTTTTGAGAACTTGGCCGCTAAAAGTTGGGATTTAGAATCTGGCAGGCAGGCTTGAAATTGAAGCCGGTTGCTCTGCTATTCGTGCAAGAGCAACTTTGAAAAGCCCGCCTGCGCTCTATCGGATGGAGAACTCTAATCTTATTGGCTCACAGGTTCTTTATAGTATTCTAAATTTCATTCATGAAACTCAGCAGCCAATCATCGCGTGGGAAAATTCCCACCAACCAATCGGAGCCAAGCCGGTAGAAAATGCTGGGTCTGCGGGAAATTCAAGATAGCTAGGGAACATGCAAGCCTGGCACCTCACTCCCTGGCTATCACAATGCCACCCGCTGGGACGAGTTCCTCCAGGTCTGGCAGAGCAAGTGGCATCCTAGATGATTGCCATTGTTCTCCGGACCTGGGTTCTCAGCCTTTACCTTCTAACCAAATGCTTTTCACACCTCTGGGCATCCTCTGATTCTTCGCTCCGATGTCCAGCAGACTCCCGGGTGCCTATGGGTTAACCTGGACAGTCTGACTGGACATGTGTTCCGAATGTATAAAACACAATATATACAGTACCTTTAATAAATTTATTTTTATACACAAGTTATAGGATTTAATATACTTATGAGTCTCTGGGTACAGGGGACGGACTAAGCAAGATGTTATACTTTTATTCCTATCTGCCTTATTCTCCACACTCTATCTTAAAACTCAAACAGGACCCTGAGTCCCCCCTCAACCTTGTAGACGGTTGGAGCACCCACAAACCGTACCCTGGTTCTGGGCATTAGCTGGGGTACCCCTTCACCTAGGGATTCCCTCAGCTACAGGAATTTGTTTTATTCCTGTGCCCCATTCACCTTTTTGAGCTATGCTGAAGCAGGGTACCCTAGTGGTGAGTCGCTCTTGCGTTTTCAACGGGATGTATTGCGGGACAATATGCCTACATGTATCCGGGAATCAGGCATGATTCCCTGGTACATTTCTGGTGGATCCGACAACTCTGGATCACCACCTCCTAGGCACATTCTGTAAACGGTTCCTCCACAAAACCCCCCTTGAAACTCATAACCTAGCAATCCCTGCTTGATGGCATGCCCGGAAAGGGAAAAACACAACAAATACTTTAATATGCAAAGTACAGCAGAAACATACAAGGTTTCTGGGCTCAAGAGCTAACTCTCTTGAACCCTTATATATGGATATGGGGTAACCAAAAACGGGCTTAACCTTTATTTGAGACCCTGGTTACCCCCTACCACCTCAGATATCTCGTATGGCGGAAAATAAATTCCTTCCGAAATATTGGCAATCGGATTATTACATGGATCAACATCCTTCCCATGTTTACTTACAGATGCAGCGGCTGTTATGCGAACAAATCTCGAAATGGAACTTCGAGATATGCCCGTGATCCTCACGATTTGTGCCGCAGCAGACTAATGCCCATCGGAGTAACACAGCAGTGTCCTACCGGGGTCTGCCTGTCTGTAATAGATGCGCAGTAAGAGAGAGGCTGAATCAGTCACTCTAAGGCCGTGCCTATAGTGCCGGCGACGGCGATACGACAGGTGACGTCGCCACCGCCGAAAGTTATATTTCGCGCGGCGGCGTGTAATTTCGACAATTTGATTGGTTTAAGAGCCGTCTCGTGACGCGACAGCCCTTGAAAAATCTGATCTTGCTGGCTACCAGTTTTCGCGACGTCACTCCGTCGCTTTGTCGCCGTCGTGCACACTATAAGCGCATGCGGTGGCAAAGCTTTTGTTTTCGGGCGACGTCGCCGGCACTACAAGCACGGCCTAACTGCATGCCTCTCACGTGATCGCGGGGGTTTTATAAAAAATTCTAACATAGTAATGTAGCAGGGGGTCTCCTGAGCTGAACCGCATTGATTTCAGGTCCGGGGACCCCCTACTTCCCGAGATACAGACCCTGTTATGGGGTACCGGTATCCCCATGTTAAAATAGAGTGGGTCACGTGACCGTGGGATCTAAACAAAGCTGATGGATACCGGCACCCCATAACAGGGCCTGTATCTTGAGAAGTAAGGGGTCCCCGAGGCTGAAATCAACTTTGTTCAACTCAGGAGACCCCCTGCTCCCTCACACTAGTATGAAACCCCCCTCCCCCCAAATAAAAAATCATTACCTTAGTGTATAGCTGCTAAGGTAATGAAGCTGCTTACATTTTATTTTTATTCATAGTGTGCGTGAGCAGGGGGTCTCCTGAGCTGAACAAAGTTGATTTCAGCCTCGGGGACACCCTACTTCCCGAGTTACAGGCCCCGGTATGGGGTGCCGGTATACCCGCCATGTTAAAATCCACGTGGGATGTAAACAAAGCAGAGGGATACCGGCACCCCATATCCCTGTATAGCTTTCCTTTCTAAAGAGATGTCCAACCTTTGTTTAAACAGATCTATTGTATCTGCCATCATAGTCTCTATAGGTAATGAATTCTACATTTTAACTGCCCTTACTGTAAAGAACCCTTTCATTTGTTGCTGGTGAAATCTAATTTCCTCCAACCTTAAGGGATGACCCTGTGTCCTTTGTACTGCCCTTTGGATGAATAGTTCTTTTGAAAGCTCCTTGTATTGTCCCCGAATATATTTGTATATAGTTATCATATCCCCTCTTAGACGCCTCTTTTCTAATGTAAATACATCTAATTTGGCTAGCCTCTCCTTATAAATCAGATTATCCATCAACTTTATTAATTGGGTGGCTTTTCTCTGCACTTTCTGTAGTTCCATAATGTCTTTTCTATGGAGTGGTGCCCAAAATTGTACTCCATATTCAAGGTTTACTTCCCTTCAATGCATTCCCCATTTAATGCCAAATAAGATCTTGTTTGCTTTTGCAGCTACTGCATGACTTTGGGGGCTATTGCTTAGCCTGCTGTTCACAAGCACTCCTAAATACTTCTCCATCAAGGATCCTCCTAGTTTATCCCCATTTAATTTTAATTACTAATAATTTTGTTTTTCATTAGCTATTTCAGAATATTATCCCATACTAAACCTTCAAATTAGCTTTCCCTCTATTAATGTCAGATTTACAGTTCTGTAATTCCCCATTTGTGATTTAGCTTCGTTTTTAAATATAGGCACCATTTCTGCTTTACGCCAATCTTATGGTACTGAGCCTGTGAAACTTAGTCCTTGAATATTAAATGTAATGGTTTGGCTATTCCTGACCTTAACTCCTTAAGAAGTCTTGGATGTATGCCATCGGGGCCAGGTGCCTTATTTACTTAACTTTTTTCAAGCCGCTTATGAACTTCTTCCTCAATTAACCAATTGTTCGTTAATATAGAGTTTGTGGCTTCCTCCTGCAGCACTACTATTGCAATTGATTCTTCCCTGTTAAAGACAGAGGCAAATAATTTGTTTAATACTTCTGCTTTTTCCTTACCTCCAATAATCTATCTGCCATCTCACGCTGAAAGGGTCCTATATTACATAGTTACATAGTTACATAGTAGATGAGGTTGAAAAAAGACGTACGTACGTCCATCAAGTTCAACCTATGCTAAATTTAGACAACAGATACTTTATCCTATATCTATACTTATTGATCCAGAGGAAGGCAAACAAAAAAACCCATTAAGGGGAAAAATTAATTCCTTCTTGACTCCAAGAATTGGCAATCGGATTAATCCCTGGATCAACATCCTTCCCATGTACAGAGGCGACACATTTAATTTGAATTCGGCTAGTTCCGCAAGCCGGGAGATGTCCCGGCTTGCTAGCCAAATCCCCTCGGCGTGCCGCGCGTCACCGATGCGCGGTCACGCTTCATCGGGTGCCTGCGCCCCATGCACGAGTGCCCAGGGCTCCCCAATGGAGCCCTGGTGTCCCGCGATGTGGGGGACGGCGGTGGGGGGTTCCGGGGGACCCGGCGGACCCGGAGAGGGGAGGGGGAAGCCCCGATCGGAGGGCCGCTCCTCCGAGGCTTCGGCGCGCGCACGGGACACCCTGGCGTGCGCCCGGTTACTGTCGCGGCCGAGACCAGGTAAATGCTCGAATAAACTTGGCCGCGACAGTATACTTATTTGGTATATCCCTGTATACCTTTCCCATCTAAAAAGATGTCCAACCTTTTTTTTTGAACAAATCTATTGTATCTGCCATCACAGTCTCCATGGGTAATGAATTCCACATTTTAACTGCCCTTACTGTAAAGAACCCTTTCCTTTGTTGCTGGTGAAATTTCCTTTCCTCCAACCTTAAGGGTTGGCCCCGAGTCCTTAGTACTGCCCGTGGGATGAATAGTTCTTTTGAAAGCTCCTTGTATTGTCCCTGAATATATTTGTATATAGTTATCATATCCCCTCTTAGACGCCTCTTTTCTAATGTAAATAAATCTAATTTAGCTAGCCTCTCCTCATAAGTTAGAATGTCCACCCCCTTTATTAATTTGGTGGCTCTTCTCTGCACACTCTTTAGTTCCATAATGTCTTTTCTTAGGATTGGTGCCCAAAATTGTACTCCATATTCAAGGTGTGGTCTTACTAGTGCTTTGTAAAGGGGCATAATTATGTATATTTTCTTTTCTACATCATTTTTTTTGTTATTACGGTACTTAAAGAATTTTTAGGGTGAATCTTACTTTTTATTGCAATCCTTTTTTCATTATCACTTTTTGCTAATTTGATTGCCCTTTTGGAATTTTTGTTACATTCCTTATAATACTGATCTGATATCTCCGTCCCTTCTGACTTCAAGTATCTAAATGCCTGCCTCTTCTTTTCCATTCCCCCTCCTACCTGTTTATTTAGCCATATTGGTTTTGACTTGTTTCTTTTATACTTATTACCCAAGGGTATACACTGGTAAGTGTTCTTTTCTAGCAATGTTTTAAAGACTGCCCATTTATCTTAGACATTTTTCCCTGCAAAAACATAATCTCAATTTATTCCTTGTAGATTAGTCCTCAATTTATTAAAATCTGCCATTTTAAAGTCTTTGTTTCACCCAAGTACAGGCATACCCCACATTAACGTACGCAATGGGCCCAGAGCATGTATGTAAAGTGAAAATGTACTTAAAGTGAAACACTACCTTTTTTGCACTTATTGATGCATGTACTGTATTGAAATCATCATATACATGCATAACTGATGTAAATAACGCATTTGTAACAGGCTCTATAGTCTCCCCGCTTGCGCACAGCTTTGGTACAGGTAGGGAGCCGGTATTGCTGTTCAGGACGTGCTGACAGGCGCATGCGCGAGCTGGCGTTTGCCTATTGGGCGATATGTCCTTACTCGCGAGTGTACTTAAAGTGAGTGTCCTTAAACCGGGGTATGCCTGTAGTATGTTTTTTGATTATTCATTTCAAATGAGACCATGTTATGATCACTTAACCAATATTCAAGTCCGGGAACACTTGTGTATTACTTCTACTATACATTGTTTGGTATAACCAAATCAAGTATTGCCCATCTCCTGGTTGGTTCCTTAATAATTTGGGTCATGTACTGTAATTGTCTTTAAACACACACAAAAAACTGTTTCCTTTCGTTGTAGTGCTATTCTCATTGCCTCAGTCTGTCTGGATATTTAAAATTGCGCATTATGCAAACATCACCTAGTATTGATGCCTTCTCCATTTGCAAAAATATTTTGGCTTTCTCTAACTCACAGATATTTGGTGATTTATAGCATATCCCTACAAACATTTTCTTTATACTTTTACCTCCACTACTAATTTCTATCCACGAGATCTCTACATTGTCATCATTCTCTTCAAAAACCTCTTCCCTTTATATAGCTAAACCCAGTTATAACGTGGTGCTTGGGGCCCAAAGAATCCCATCGCAATATTAGCGAATCGCGTTAGAAAAAAAAATTGTGCTCGAGAATGCACCCCTCGGGTTCCGCAGCCTCCAGAGGGGGTGAGCTAGGATAACTCTTCCAGCTCTCTCTGCTTCTGCCGTCAGCTTCCGGCTAACAGGGAGAGAGAGGAAGATCGGTGCAAGAGCCAGAATGGTTGGAAGATCTGCATGGTACTGTTTATACTGTATATATGTATATCACGTGTTCAGAAAAAAAAACATTACATACGAAAATTGGGAGCTACGCTTGCATCGCTTTATAAGCGGATTTTCGTTATAACGGGGTTGAGCTGTAATAGATTTTAGATACGGTTTAACATACAAACCTATTCCTCCACCTCCTATTTGCTCCATCATTTCAAAAAAGGGAATAACCCTCTAAATTAACTGCCCAGTGTGACGGTGAGGGGGTAACCAGGCTATTAATAAAGGTAGTATGCCTGGCTGGTTACCTCTGAGCCATATTGAGTAGTTTAGAGTGTTAGCTCTTGAATCCATGTATGGTACCTGCAATGTATGTAATTGTATTGCAATAAAAGATTTATGTATGTGTTACCTTTCCAGGAGTGCTACCCAGTGGAGATTCTCAGGCTATGAGTTTCAGGTAGGACTTTGCAGTAAGAGTGTTGTCAAGATGTGTCTAGGAAGAAGGGGGTCCAAAGTTGCTGGCCACCCCAAAAATATACCTTGGAATCAGATTAGTTTCCCGGGGACATATTGACACATCACTCCAGTCAAAGTATTCCCTGGAAAGCAGTTGTGCGACTCACCGCCAGGTTTCCCTGCTTCAGTACAGACCAGAAAGGTAAATGGGGCATAGGGATATATGTATGCCTGGTACAGTCTGGGGTCCCTAGGTTAATAGGGGTCCCCCATTATATGCCCAGATACCAGAACCAAGTATAGAGGTTCTGGAGTGCTTCAACCATAAATAAGGTTGCAGGGCTGATTTCATGTCTAATTCCAAATTCCTATGTATTTAGAAAAGTAACGCCAAGATAAAACCTAAGCATTATTTCGTTCAACTTTTTTTTTAAATTATTCTAGGAAGGTCTAGGAGCGCTGAAACTGAACGTGTGCGTCTTTTCAGTCAAACCTAGGAAACGAGGGACTTAGAAGAAATTGTGAGATTTATATTTTTATTTTAACATTGTGTGTAAGGGTAAAATGTTTTATGCACTGTAAATGAGCTGGGTATTTCCAAGTCTTTGGTTCCGAGAGACCAGCTGGCTATCAGGTTGGTGCGACTAAGTCTGCTCGGGTCCCTGAGTTGAATGCCACAGCAATTGCCAAGGGTGTGTGAGCCATTTGGACAGAATTAGCCTCAATTGCCCTCGTCCTGGGCTGAATGAAAGTCATTGGACAACCATTTGCCCAGACCTTGAGACGTCTAACTCCACGGATGGCGTCTGACTCACAGGTGGCAAAGGTGCCAAGTTGGAGCATGCCCCTGTCAGATTTCTAATCCATCCTTGCCCGGCTTCAGGAGACTGGCAAGTCGCTGATTGGTTGGTAGGAATTCTCCCACGCTCTGATTGGCTGGAGTAATTCATGAATGGGACTGAAATACTATAAGAAAGCCAGCAGCCAATCCGGTCCTCCGATTCTAAGCGCCAAGACAGCAGCGGCAAATTTGAAGCCACGATATGATGCTCTGGGAGAAATAGACGTGAGCCGCCTACAGAAATTTCAAGGCAAGAAAGTCACACTTTTCGGGGCCAAGTTCTGAAAAGAGAACGTAGCGGTCGGGGATGTAAACACAGCTGCGCCAGCCTTCATTCTAAAGCGGCGTACGCCAAAATGCTCTGAATACCGCGGCACAATGCGCTCTGTTTTCCAACCGTTTGGCAATTTACTCTATTTTCGATCGGTTTTCTATCGTGCGCAGAAAATTACATGTTAGCGTTGTCTGCAATACAGTCTAGAAACTCAAGTGGGCGATCGCGAGCTGTTGTCTTAAAAGTCTAAGCAATTCTGTGTGCGCACAGTAATTGTAAATTTGATTTATATTTGAAGCAGAGATTAACGTTACGAGTTCATACTGTATACAGTAGTCTGAGGCTCCTTAGCCAAACACATAAAAAATAGGTGGTCACATACACTGGCGACACACTTTATTCGAGCTCGGCTAGTCCCACGAATTCGGGTATACCTGGGTGTATTGAGGTTTGTGACTGTTTTCTGCCCGAGTGCATTGAGTTATTTTCCAGGCAGGGATTGAAGCATTTTATTCCCGCTGGCTGCAATACTGCACAGTATATATATATATATATATATATACTGCATTACAATTCATGAATTTATGCCATCTGGTAGACACGCGAAGCATTGCAGCCTATTAAATCCTAATCATTATCATTTAACAGATCAGCCGCCCGTCAGCCAGGCATGAACCCAGGCTGGGAAGGCAAACGCAACGGGGCTTGTCAGAGGTGAGGAGCGGCGCATTCCAGGTATCTGCCAGGTACATACTGGGTATTTGCTCGAATAAAGTGTGTCGGTGCAGTACTGTACTGTATACAGGATACTAAAGGGAAAAGAAGTACAGTATTACAAAAATATAACGTCACGTCTTCTTTCGAATATTAATATATTAAATATATTTTTTCCGCTCATGCGAATTGGATCCTTTTTGAAACGCATACTGTATGCGTGTCATCACATTTCTATACTGTATGTATTGTTTATTAAGCAATACTTTTGCTACAGTAGGCTTGCTCTTCTTTTCAAGTAGAGAAAAAGGCTGTACACCTCCTGTATGCTTTTTCGTTTTTTTCATGAATAAATAATATATTTTATTGACGTTGCGCTTGGTTGATTCCGGGTATTCGGTGAGCAGTGACCAACATTTCTACGATTTTTTTCTACACTATTTACCGGCTGGAGCACGCATCATGATCAGTTTGTGTGTGGGTGTCCTTTTTCAATTCTCAGCAACAACAGGCGGACACGGACAGCTTATCGTGTATACCAGCCAGCTGATGTATGGTGTGGGACACAGGGTGCGGTATGGGAGGTTTGCTCCTCATTTTTTCCACATGTGACATGGAGTAGGACCATAGAGGTATTTCATTATATATTTCCTCTTTTTGGGTATTCCTACCAACAGTCAGTATTGCGCTTATCAGCCCCACGTCTCTATATTAAGGTCCACTATCTTCCACAAGGATTAACTGCTGCTAGCTTCATATTATACCTGCACCCAATGCTGCTGTTATCATGCCAATTTCCAGGAATATATATCTTTGAACATGGGTTCATCTACTAACATTATTAGCTGTCTTGTGAGCTGCGAATGGTTTGTTTGTCATCATCACGATATATATATAAATATATTGTAACATTATAATATAATATTACGTGTACTTTGTGTGTGTGTGTGTGTGTGTGTGTGTGTGTGTGTGTGTGTGTGTGTGTGTGTGTGTGTGTCATACTGTTTACAGTAAACAGTATACTGTATACTGCATTGGGGTGGAGTGAGTCATAATGAGTAATAATGAAGTGAGAGATAATTAAGAAAAGAGGTGCAACATACAATTTTTTTTATCTCAAATAATTGCTAGGAAAAGGGTACTGTTAAAAACAATAAGCCATTTAACCAGTAAAAGTGCTATTACACTACTGTACGGTAAAGAAACCATATTGAAAATACTTTACTTACGTGGTAGTGACTGTTGGTATCCGCTTGACATTTTTGGCCTTACCGTGGGCATGATGGCTCACAGTGGCTGCTGGTACAGCAAGGCCCGAAGTACTAAACCAGCGTTGAATCTGTGAAATTCGTTGTCCTCTCTTGTACATATCCTGTATTCTCATGCTGCGATCCTTAGAAATCTTTTTAACCGGCATCGCTGCGTTTAGAAAGAAATACAAGCACAAGAATCTGTAGTCAATGTGTGTTCAATGTGCAGTGAATCAACAAAATGGATGCTGTATTTATACAGTCTTCTTACAGTACACCCACTTTTAACACCTGCACCTCGTGGCCATGCACGCGAAAAAAATGAAACGGGCACAGTGTATAAAAGGTGACTCAAATTGCATAGCCTACCACACGCCGATCTGTATCTGAACTTGCTCTTGTCCAGATACTGCATTGTGCTTTATTCCAGCTGCATCCATGGATCATCCCCAATTCTATGGACGCAGGAACCCGCTTGATTCTGCCGTGCCGACCATGAAAGAGAAAGGCGGATGCCTTTTCCAAGCTAAAGCGAAAGGCCAAGGATAATAAAGAAAACCTTCAGACTCCAAGGGCTAAGAATCCAGGGCCTTATTATGTCAAAAAGATAAAACACAACGCAAAACAAATGGCAGCCACCCGTTGACGACGCTGCTCTCCCGGGAACCACCAGGTCACCTGCTCCTGCACCCATTGACGACGCTGCTCTCCCAGGACCCTCAGGGCACTTGCTCCTGCACCCATTGACGACGCTGCTCTCCCGGGAACCCTCAGGGCACCTGCTCCTGCACCCATTGACAACGCTGCACTGCTGCTGGGACCCCTATCTCATCCGCTGCAGCACCCATCCCCTACAATGCTCTGCTGCTGGGAACCCCTATCTAATCCGCTCCTGCACCCATTGACGACGCTGCTCTGCTGCTGGGAACCCCTATCTCATCCGCTCCAGCACCTATCCCCTACGATGCTCTGCTGCTGGGAACTCTTATCTCATCCGCTCCAGCACACATCCTCTCAGATGTCTACAGCACTCCTTGCACAAGATCCAGCTCGTTCGCCCGCATACTGAATGGGTTAAGTGTCGATATCCCTGACATCTCTATGGTGCTAAAGATAGATCTTCTTTTAGAGACCATGTTAAATATGGATAGGCGGATGGAGAAGATGGATAAGCGTATGGAGAAGATGGATAAGCGTATGGAGAAGATAGAGATTGACATAGTGGGGATACATTGTTTGCTTGGAGTTTCTGTCCCTGTATGTCGGACACAGGAGCAGGAGGGTGTCATGGATGTGACCTTCACACTTCCATCACCAAGCGCACCCCCTCCGTCTGATGAGGATGACATGACAACCCCGTTAAGACCACGACAGGAGATGACAACACCGATAAGATAACTTCTTATACAGTATGTAAAAAAAGTAGTGTATATGAAAACAGCAGCATACTGTTTAAGGTTTTCTATAAAGTTCACAGTTATTCTATCCTAATCAATAAAAATGGCACTGTCACTAAATTGTTGCCTCCGGAACCTGGATTTTTAAATCAGATTAATCAATGCGCAAGCAACGTTACAAAAAGCGATATTATCCATCGAAATCCCTCCGTTTGCCTTTGATGACAAAGTTTCTTTTCTGAGGAAAAATAAAATTATTACTGGCACCGTATGTTATATTTTTCCGTTATTGCTGCTGATAGATTGTTCTGTTGTTCAAAATTTATAACATAATGTTTGAACTCCAAAAAAAAAATTAAATAAAGTTGAATATTTTTTTAATTGTTTCATTGTGCAACCTTTTATAAAAATGTCAGTGTTTCAAAAACATACAGTAAGTACTGTAACATTTCACAATGGTTGGCTAAAATCAGTCGGTCCTCAAGAAGGCCACAAATGATTATTTTGGGGGGTGGGGCGTCTCTTGTTCACATAAACGCATGCGCCTAAATGTGATGACACGCATATGCAGTCTGAGACATACTGTACAGTACACGCATGCGCCTAGCTGTCCACCAATTGTTAAGTATCTACTGTAGAAGCTGCTCAGCCAATGATCTTGCTGGATTACATTTTCTCGAATTGTGACTAAAATAATAGAACTAAATAACCATAAGCAGAGCGATTGATTACAGGGGAACGGACCGATCTGCAATAACTAATCGCTCGTCTGTGTGCATAATATATTGATAATTTTAAAAAAGAATAAAATACGGCAGCTTGAACTGCAGGTAGTGTACTGTAAAACACATACAGCAGGCCTGCACAACTTGTCAAGTGAGAAGGGCCGAACTGCTCCAAGGAATACAGATTCGGGCCGCACGGGTAAAATCATCATCATCATCTCTCCCCAGCACCTCTCATCATCATTCTCATATCTCCAGCACCCCTCAATCTCTACCAGCACCCCTCATCATCCTCATATCTGCCCCAGCAACCCTCATCCTGATATATATCTCCCCAGCACCCCTCATCCTCATATCCCACCCCAGCACTCCTCATCTTCATATATCTTCCCCTGCACCCCTCATCATCAACGTTTGTGATTCCCCATCTCACACCCCCATCTCTCCCCCTCACCCATACACAATACTCACCCTCCACATCACACACAATACTCACCCTCCACATCACACACAATACTCACCCTCCACATCACACACTGTACGTGAAATCTTGCTCAGGCTGCAGGTATCCTGGCGGGGACAGATAGCAAGGGTTGCCGGTCACCAGGTTTTCACTGACGGTCGGATTGTTATTGTAAGCCGGTGCTGGCGCTGTTCCATTGCTGGCCTGGGACTGACAAATCTTGTTTGGTTTTACCATGACCTTTCGCCTTTTGAAGTCCCCATGATCAAAGATACTGGAAAAATCTGGCACCACACACCAATACCCTCCTCTAACTCGGTGTGCAGGAGCAATACGAAAAAAACACGGATCGATACATAACTTTTTCCTTATTGCACGCTTCAACATACGAGCATCTGGTGAAAATTTGTAAAAGTCATAATTTGAGATAAAATATTGATACATTTGACCAACTGTGGCCATCTTATCTGCTGCATTAATTGCGGACCATATTAAATAAGCGTACGTTATGTCGGGCTTTTTGCACAAGTACTGCGGCGGTGTACTCATTTCAGAACAGTAGAAAACCATTACTGTAATGTAAAAAATAAACTGTGCATTGAGTTATTATGAAACGCCTAAATTGATATAGTAACTTCTTCAGTACCAAGGTCAATTCACAATGGACCACTGTTGTTTTTTTTAAACACCTGCAAGTCGACACATTACTGTAGCACAAGCAGTACATTAGAATTCATTACAATTCATGAATATCTTCCACCTGGCGGATACGCGAAGAATTGCCCCCAATTAAATCCGAACCATTATAATTAAACAGATCAGCCGCGGGTGCTGGGCGGCATGAATGCGGGGATGCCCAAATTATTGCACATGGAATTCAGAAGATGCAACCGCTGCGCCCCCGAGAAGTTTTAAAATAAAGGCTGGCGCAGTAGTACATGCCGATAAGCGTACCAGGACGTTTGGTACTATCTCCCGGTCAAGGGATTTTGTCATCTCCGAAGCAGATGTGGTGGTTTGAACTACCTGCTGATTTGGAGTTCCAGAACTTTTCGGACTGAGTCCCGGTCAACTACAAACTTTGTTATATGGACTGTAGAAGCTAGGAAAAGCTAGTTTTTTTTTCACCCAGACCCGCTGGGTTTTTTTTCACCCAGACTCCCAGTAAGTGTGTCTCTTGTATATTGTAATTGACTGTTTGTGACGGTGAGGGGGTAACTATGCTCAATAATAAAAGTTAAGCCCACTTGGTTACCAGTGATCCGTGTTTTGGGGTCCTAGAGTGTAAGCTCTTGGACCCGGTTGACGTATATGCATTACTGTGACTGTGTGTAAATTATACGACAATAGAAGTTTTTTGGATTTTTACTTTTCCAGGAGTGCCAGCAAGCCAGAAGTGCTAGGCTATGTGTTTCTGGGTGGTTTGACGGATAAAGTCTTTACAGATTGCGGCTATTTAGCGGGGTTCCCGAGTTACAGGATACCCCAAAGATGTACCCGGGAATCAGGTGAGATTCTCAGATACATTGAAGCACAATGCTCCGGTCAAACTCCTACCCTGAAAACGGTCTTGAGACTCACCACTAGGATTACTGCTGTAGCACAGTCCGGAAGGTAAATGGGGCATAAGGGGTTAATGAATCCCTGCAACATACCCGGGGTCCCTCGTATAAAGGTGGGATGCCCGTTATATGCCCAGGCCACCCCGTATCCAGTATAGGGGTTCAGGGGATACTCCAGCTACAGAGATAGAAGAGAATCCCCTTAGAATGTAGCACAAAGAACACCTTATTACTTAAAAATCAATTTTATTATAATGAATTAAAATATATGTGTGAGGGATTGTAGACAGACAAAACAAACAAGTAAACATAAAATAAAAATTCGGAGAGTAAATCGCAAGGATAATCTAGGCGTAAATAACCAAACACTTGGTAGAACTGTGCAAATAAAGATTCTAACCACAAAAATGTTGTTGTGTTTATTTCAACTCCTATTGTCCTTAATGGGATGATAATCCCTGTAAACTAATAAATCAATGTAATGATTAATGTTAATGTATAGTGCACCTCCCATGAATGTCCTTAGAGGGTAACAATAAGCAATATAACCTTCCTAATGGAAATTGTTCAACCTGAAAACCCAAAAGAGTGGGTGGGTGTAGTAGCCCCTCCACCACTGAGCCAAATATAGCGATTAGCTCAGTTGGGTAACACTAGGAGGTACATTTCCCACAAAACTTTGGGTAAGAAGTTTTAAGCCCAGTGTTCAGCTCTGTGACTGATTTGAATCGTGAACGGACATGTTACAGCCCCTTGTATTGTATATCTTAGGAACACCAATGCTCAGAAAGGAAATCTATAGGTCTATATTAGAACCTAAAAACCCAAATAAGTGGGTGGGTATAATTACCCCTCCACCACCGAGCAAAATATTTTGTTTTCCTACGAGAATTAAAGATACTCCTAGATGTTGGCCTTGACAACCAAGTAATATCCAAACAAGAACACAAATATATTTTCAATACTAAACCACGGGTGGCTACCTTTTACACCCTACCAAAAGTCCATAAGAATCCATCTAAACATCCCGGTCAACCAATAGAATCCAGAATTGGTAATATAACGGAAGGACCGAGTGTCTATTTAGACCAGGTGCTGAAGCCATTTGTAATCTCTTCCCTCATATGTCGGGGACACAAGATGTCCTCAGGCATAACTGTAGAGGAAGTCTACACGTGGAACTCGTGCCTCGATGTGAAATCGTTATACACGAGCATTCAACACCCGGTGGGCATGCGAGCTGTGTCATACTTTCTACAAAGTAGGAGTGTTTTTCATATCACACATAATTTGTGTGTGATCTCGTACAATATGTACTTACACATAATTATTTTGTATTCAATCAAAAGATCTACCTCCAGGTACATGGAACTGCTATGGGCACCACGTGTGCCCCAACATATGCAAACCTGTACCTGGGGTGATGGGAGAAACACACCATCCTCAATGACCATCTCCAGAAATATACAGACAATATCATCTTATGGATACGTTACATAGACGATATCCTGGTCCTCTGGAAGGGAAGTAAAGATCTTTTTCTGCGTTTTGTAAAAGTATTGAATACTAATACCCACAATCTCGGATTAACCCATGAAATCAGCAAAGACAGTATAGTCTTTCTCGATCTCCGTGTGAAAATTACAAGCGATGGCAGAATAAAAACTTCAACACACACAAAGAAGACGGCAACAAATAGTTATTTGAGAGCAGACAGCCACCACCCCATGTCACTAATACAAAAGGCATACCCACCAGACAATTTCTCAGAATTCGGAGAAATTGTTCAGACATTGAGGAGTTTAAAGAACATGCCAAGATCATGACTGCGAAATTCCTACAGAGAGGGTATAGCCACAATAACATCAAGAAGGCGTACCATAATGCTCTTACATCGACATGATCAACTCTTACAGGATAAAATAAGATCAAGTGATCAGAAAGTCATAAGATTTATAGGCACCTACTCAGCACAGTGGGGAGAAATAAGGAAAATCTACAAGAAACACTGGCATGTTTTATTGCAAGATATGGATCTCCGTGAAGTACTCAATAAAAAACCTGACATGGTAAGCAAGGAATTTAAAAGACACTTTAGTCCACAAGTCATTATCAAGGCTTTCTCAAGGCTGTGAATTTAGTAACCACTCATGTTACTAAATTTGATCTCATCACGGGTGTTCTAGGTACATACCACAGGAACACCACATGAGGCGACTACTGGAGTGAGTTATCTAACCAATAGAAACACTCAACAGCACATAAATATCATACTGCATCCATGGGACCTCCCCTTCTCCTCACAGCCTTGAGAAAGTGTTTCCTACGCAAAACACGCGCGTCAGCACTGCACACGTGCACGCGCAGGATCAGCATTGACGTGGCAGCCTCCAGTCTCGCATAGTGAGCAGCCGCCAGACCCCACGCTCTTGCATCATTCACTTCAAAGGAGTAATGCTGTTCCTACTCGATACACAGTAGGTGGGGACATGTTAGTTTGGGATTTAGTCTACATTGCACGGTTGAGTCCATTCATTAATATGGACATAGGCAAGCATATGGCCACACCGTTGCATTGCTTTGCTGGTACACTACTTATTGCACACCTTTAGGGACCTACTTAGGAGCTCCAGAACAGTACCTGGTGGTCGCCCCATTCATTAATATGGGCATAGGCATACCCAATTAGCCACACCACCTTCTAGGTACCTTTATGCTATTTACCCACTGCTATAGCTGACTGCTGTCGGTATTAATGTAACTCCTTCTTACAGTGGCAGTCTCTGCACGTGACAACATTGTCACTCAACCAGTGTACCAACACGAGGACAGTGTACTCATAGGTAGTCTTAATACAATTAGTGACTACTTATGTACACAGCCCTATCACTTACTTCTGCCCTATCCCTGCTGTGTTAAGATACACCCTATTAGGATCAGCTGCATACCAGCTCCCTTGGGAACATTGATTCAATCCCACTTAATTGTTCCTATCGAATATTATCCGGAGTGCCTTAAGTACTCGACTTTGGATTTAATGTGTGTGTCCAATCTTTGGACTTTTAACCCCATTATTCTATACTGATGATCATTAAAAGTTTCTTTTAATATACTCATTAAACATTCAATTAGGGCACTGAGTGCTATAACTGGGTTCTTGTTCTCTATACTTACTTATGATGGTTCATCCATCCAGTTTTGGAACTATTGGTATTTATTTAATTTCTGTGTGCATCATACAGACATGCATTAAGTCAACTGTAATGTAATAACAGTTTTTTCAATAACATACACATTAGCATGCCTTTTCTCCCCTTGGAGTATAGGGAGACAGCACAACAGTTTTTGGCAGGGACTCAGTGTATACACTATGACACATTCACACATTGTTTCAGGGTCATTACCATTATCCTTCAACACCATCATTAAGTTGCATGTACTGTACATGATCCACAGGTGTTCAGGAAATAATAAGGTGCCCCAGGGACCAACATACCCTTTATGTATAATGCATCATCATTGTAAAAGGGGGGGGGAGGGTGGTGATCTGGGTTTCTACCTACCTTCCTCTCCCAAGTAATGCCTCATGGTGAGTTATGTCCTGCACTAAGCAGAGAGCACTGACCACAATGTCGTACTTATAGAGTCTCGGCCACACTCTCAAATATTATGAAGAGTATTGTGAGATTTTTTTGTAAAGAAAGGTCACTCAGAGTTTGTATAAGATAAGGTTTGTCATTTATTGTATCACAACAATATTCAGAAATATCACAACAAGCTTCTTATAAGCTGATGGCTAGCAGTTACAGTATGTTACCAATCCATTCCCAACTATGCAGAGATTATATAGCTAATATGCATTGTCATACTCACAAACCAAAAGATATTATGATAGGTCAGCCAGTCCCAGCTCAAGTCTCATCTGTGTGACTTCACACCTAAGTTCGGTTCTGAATCAACATGGAGTCATGCCAACCCTATATAGTATCCTATTGTTTGCTGCGTACGTGTGACATGTGACCATACGGTTCTGTGGTTAGTGACGTATGTTGTTTACCATTAGGAATTACAGTTACTGACGTATGATATATTTCATAATTTACCGTTAGACCACGGCTTGTTTACGTGAGTTAGTTCCCCTTTTATGCCTATGTAACCTGTCCCAATATCCTGCAACTTCTCAGCAAAACAAGCTATTATTTCTAAGACAAGAAAAGCCAGGATTTTAACAGTATACTCTAAGCTATACTAGGCCTTATAATGATACTATGTATATATGTACCTGTGACCTGTATTCATTATGCGTTATATGCCAGAAAATACCTGTAATCCATAACAGTGGGCACCTAATTCAATCAATTTTTTAATATGACCTCTGTGCCTTCAAAACAAAAACAAGGACGCAATGTGGTTTTTGGGCAACAGTATTGAACTCGTGATTAAGCACCGCTGACACCCTTATCATGTATCATTAAGTCTATATATACTTCTGTCTAGCATACAGTACTTACCTATAGGAAACCAGGGTTTGTATATTTTGTGTGCAGTCGCCTGACTTTCTGAAGTTTGTCTGGTTTGTTTACATACTCTGCGTTCCTCCCAATCAGATCTCAGTGGGCGGGATCAAGAAGTTGTGGGCTTCTCTGACAATGCATCCCTCACAAACACCTTGCTGATACACGAGGGCGGGCACTACTCTACCAGATCCCTGGGAGCCAATCATTACCTCAATCGGGAATATGTGGGCGGTTTTGATGACGCGACGCCATTTTGATTGACATAGGAGTACACCAATGAGAAGTTTAGCTTTCCTAATTGGCTGTAATCCTTATGGGTATAAAGACTATGGAAATCTTCCAGTAAACCGCCCCCGATGAAGCCTATTGGTGAAACGTACGTCGGGTACGTGTGACGTCAGCTAACCAGCGACGTCGACTGATTTGGAGAGGCAAGGACGTCCCTTTCAAGTCAAAGCGTTTCGGAGACTGTAGCCGTGGACAGCAAGAACGCTCTGACACTTGCTATAGTACACTCCCATTAATTTAGGAGGAGAAAATTAGCGAACACTTATATCTATGCTTCCAAACAGCTACAAAGCTGGGTACTGGATCTAACACCTCAGATTAATACCTGGAAGAGGTGTATATCCTATTACCACCCAACTGAGCAGATAATCATATTTTGCTCGGTGGTGGAGGGGTAATTATACCCACCCACTTATTTGGGTTTTTAGCTTCTAATATAGACCTATAGATTTCCTTTCTTAGCATTGGTGTTCCTAAGATATACAATACAGGAGCTGTAACATGTCCGTTCACGATTCTAATCAGCCACAGAGCTGAACACTGGGCTTAAAACTTCTTACCCAAAGTTTTGTGGGAAGTGTACCTCCTAGTGTTATCCAACTGAGCTAATCACTATATTTGGCTCAGTGGTCTAGGGGCTACTACACCCACCCATTCTTTTTTTGGGTTTTCAGGTTGAACAATTTCCATTAGGAAATTTATATTGCTTATTGTTACCCTCTAAGGATATTCATGGGAGGTGCACTATACATTAACATCAATCATTACATTGTTTTATTAGTTTATACAGGGATTATCATCCCATTAAGGACAATAGGAGTTGAAATAAACACAACAACATTTTTGTGGTTAGAATCTTTATTTGCAGTTCTACCAAGTGTTTGGTTATTTACTCCTAGATTACCCTTGCGATTTACTCTCCGAATTTTTATTTTATGTTTACTTGTTTGTTTTGTCTGTCTACAATCCCTCACACATTTTTTTAATTCATTATAATAAAATTAATTTTTAAGTAATTAGGTGTTCTTTGTGCCACATTCTAAGGGGATTCTCTTCTATCTCTATCCAACATTTCACCTTCCCCAGTGAGCACCACCTTTCTCAGATTTTGGGGATTTTTTAATTTTGACTACAACTCACCCTCCTTTTCTCATTAGAGCAAGGCTACACTATCACCCTCACTTGCCTTTGTGTGTCTATACTCCAGCTACGTTGCAAAGCTGAGAGGTTTTGGTAAAATAAGGTCAGTTTTTTACAGAATGTTAGGGATAAGGCTAGTGAGTATAAAGTAAAGATTCTCATTCTATCCTTCGTACCAGAACAGACTTAGTTATTTTAGCCAAGTAAAGTTTAACAGCATATTTTAATTAAGTGTACATTTAATACAGGTATATATGTTTGATGCACTGTATATGAACTGGGATTTCCAAGTCCTGGGTTCCGAAAGACCAGATGGCCACCAAGCTTGGTGCCACTGTGTCTACGCAGATCCTGGACTTGAAATCCTCAGGGATGCCATGGTGTTAGGGCAGGCGGAGTACTGGAGTTACACTCAAGTACCTGCATCTGTTAGCACAAAGGGCTATCCAGCCACCATTTGCCCATCCCCAGACTTTGCGGCGCCTGGACAGCAGGGGACGCAATATGCTAAGAGGCAGAGGTGCAGGTTGGCGATGCAGAATTGAAATCGTTGCCCACCTGGCTTCAGTATACAGGCAAATCGGTGATAGGCTGGCAGGGAAATTCCCACGCGCTGATTGGCTCTAGTGGTTTCTGAATGGGACTCCAAAACCTATAAGAAACCTTGCAGCCAATCAGGACCTCGGAGTCTAAGTGCCAAACCATTAGCGGCAAATTCAAAGATGCTCTGGGAGAAATAGACATGAGCCGGCTTCAGAGATTTCAAGGCAAGAAAGTCCCGCTTTTCAGGGGCCAAGTTCTGAAAATGGTACATAGCGGTCACGGCATGAATTGCATGCCGAATTGAGTTCCAGGACTTTTTTTAGTACCTCCCGGTCATTGGAAAGGACTCATACAGACTTCATTTTGTAGCCATTTGGACTAGGAAAGTTTAGTTTGTTAGCCCAGATCTCCAGTAAGTGTATTTTCTATTGGATATTGTGATCCATTGTGTGTATGTCTTTTCCTGGAATAAATTACAATCTATTTTACCTCCTTGTTTTGCTCAATAATATGATCCCGGTATAAAAGTTAATAAACCTGGTCTCCCGTGACAGTATAAGTCTGTTTCAATGGAATAAATGACAATTTGTTTTACCTCCTTGTTTTGCTCAATGTTATGATCTTGGTTAAAAGGTGTAAATGCTTGGTCTCACGACACCCAGTCATGAGTTTCATCCCACCATGTTTCAGTAATGTCTATATCATCATACTGCTCCCTTGTCAGGATTAATTCAAGCTCACCCATTTTATCGGTCAGGCTTCTTGCATTATCGAGCATACATTTATGTTTTGTTTGTCTGAACTATCATCTTATCTGCTCCTGCTTTTACTCCAATTGGACGTAGTCTTTAGACGTTTTCTAGTATTATCTATTTTTAATATGGGTGTCTCCCTGCTTGCCCAACTCCCACTTTCCCCCATTCTACCTCCATGACCCCTTGCTATTACCCCATCCCTATCTATTCTATTTAGTTTATCTGTTTTTTGTCCTTCCCACCTCCATGGTGGTTTAAAATCTCTACCAACCTTTTTAACATTCTCCCCCCCCCCCCCCAAGCAAAGAAGATCCCTGTTCATTGATGTGCACTGGATCCCTACCATAAAGATGACACTTTGGAAATGGAGTGTGGAAGTGCTCTTAAAAACCCCAAACCCTCCTTACTGCACCACTTTCTTAGCCACGCATTATCCTCCCTAATCTCCGACTTTCTCCCTGGGGTAGCGCATGACACTGGTAGTATTTCAGAAAATACTACCTTGGAGGTCCTTGCCGTAGCTTGTGGCCTAGATCCCTTAAATAATTTTTTTTAGGACCCTCCATCTTTCTCTAACTTTGTTATTGATGCCAAAATGTACCAAGACTGCTGGGTCAGTCCCAGTCCCTTCCAACAATCTGTCTACCCGATCCACAGTGTGCCAAACTCGAGCCCCCGGGAAATGATAAACTGTTCGGTTCATGGCAATAGATTACACCATCTACCTTCCTAATAATGGAGTCGCCACCCGCCACAATCTTTCTTTGTCTCTGAGTATCCCGAGTTCCCTCTGTGCTGGAGGAACTATTCCCCTGGCTGCAAGAGGAATCCCTCTCCCCCAGCCTTGCCATTCCTGCCCTGACACTGTCAATATCTTCACTCGATATGGCAAATCTATTGGGATGTGTCAGCTTAGAACTTACCTGCCTCTACCTCTTCTCCCTGCTTCACCTTATAGCTGGTTACCCAGCTACCTCCCTGCTCCTCACAGCGCCACCATCTGCACCACTCGTCCCTGCAAGGGCTTGCTCAGTAAGCACTAAACTCCTTTCAAGATTGTCAATGTCCCTCAATATTTCCGCAAGTTTCCTCTTCAGATCAGCAATCTCACTCTAAAGAGGCCCACCAGCTCACACTTATCACAGCGGTATGCTCCCTGAAACAGCAGTTCCAAGTGCGCATACATGTGGCAAGATGTGTATTGAGTAGCATTCTCAATCCTGCTCATTGTCGCAACTATGGAGTTATTAGTTCTAACAATTAACTGTACTATACTGTACCTTGTTTCACCCCTTCCTCGTGTACACTCCTCAGGTTCTGAATCCACACTTGATACAAACAGCACTTGACATAAAGCAGCAATCCAGTCACGCAGATCAGGACATTAATATACTAAAGCATTTGCATATATTTCAATGTGTATTTCTACAGGTATCGGCAAACAAGGGAGAGATAGGTGATGCAACGCCTTTTAACGATGCAGTCAACGTGCAAAAGATTTCAAATCTGTTATTTGATTATGGATATCATCTTAGAGGAAATGAGGTACACTGACCTAATACATTTATATGTAATCTTATTTTTTTATGCAATGGCTATTTGTACATTAATGTATGTTGAGGCATAAATATTTTAAGGCAGAATCCATCATTGATTTGTAAACAAATTATGAGTGGAATCTGTCTAGACTGCAGATGTTTCTCCCCAATATTTTTTTTATCATGCTGCTTAAGCTAGTCTATTTTTGGCCTGTGTACACAAAGTTTATTTAAGATTTTTGTTTAGTTGGGGAACTTCAATTGGGAGACACACCTCTTCAGTAGTCAATAAACATAACCAATTATGTAAATTTTAGGTTCTATACAATGGATTCACAGGACGTAAAATTACATCACAGATCTTCATTGGACCTACTTATTACCAGCGATTAAAGCACATGGTAGATGATAAAATTCATTCCCGTGCAAGAGGTCCTATTCAGATTTTGAACAGGCAGCCCATGGAAGGTAGATCTCGGTAAGTAATGTTTTGTTTTTATTACAGACAAGTTTTTTTGCAGCTAACTTTATTCTATCTTTGTATCACATACATTACTGAAAAGTTATTACTATTGAAAGTGTTTATATTTTAATTATGTTCAACCTGACTTTCCTCTGCATAGTGATGGGGGTCTGCGTTTTGGAGAAATGGAGCGAGATTGCCAGATAGCTCACGGAGCAGCTCAATTCTTACGGGAGAGGTTGTTTGAAGCCTCTGATCCTTACCAAGTTCATGTCTGCAATCTCTGTGGATTAATGGCAATTGCCAACACCAGGACACACACATATGAATGTAGGGGATGCCGGAATAAAACACAAGTACGTAACCCGTTGTATCTGTACTGTAGTTCTTATTTGTTATTTCGACACTTCACAATTAAATGAATGACCCTAGTCACTACAAGAAAAGTACCGTTAAGAGTATTCTACCCGTAACAATTTATAGATCTGCTCAAATTAAACTTTGGATAAGGTGAAGCATACATCTATTTATATTTAGAATTTGTATGTAGCACTTTATGAATTTTATAACTAGATTTGTTGTGAATATGGTTTTACCCCAGATTTCTTTCTAATGGTTTGTGACGAGAGGAAAAAAAGTACCTTGATCATCAATCTTTTAGATATTTTCAACAATAGTTGGTGATTTAATATAAGTATTTTTATTTCAAGTGTCAGCATCTGCAAAGGGATAATACATTTAAGTGTACAGTATATACAACAGCAGATCGCAGAAATGTACGGAATAACATCTTGAATAGTATAATAGGTTTATCGTGTTTTATGTACAAAAAGGATAGAGTACACTATACAAAAGTGTCTTATGAAAAAAGCCTACATTTAGCCTATAATAGTAATAATCCCCTCAGAACAGGGCATTACTGGCCAATAATGCCCTGGCTGGAAGAGTTGAAGGCCCGAGGCGAAGCCGAGGGACTTTAACCCAGCCAGGACATTATTGGCCAGTAATGCCCTGTTCTGAGGGGATTATTACTTAGTTATTGGGTTGTCACAAAGCCATAAACCAGTATCTTCACACAGTTATTTGAAGTTGAATATCTCCACCGTTCTGCTTGGTATTTTATTTAAACATTGATATTCTTCCAGCAGTGAGTGTTATGTTTGGAAGTTTTTGTCCCTCATGTTCTGGTGTTGTATATGATGATTTTTATCCTTGACCTTAGAGGTTTGAAGAGATCTGTACCCCCTATTAATCTACCCTTATCTTATATGCATATATTATTACTTCACCCAATCCACAAGCTCCACATTGCACCTTCCAGCTATCCCATAATAGGTGTTGGTGTGCCAGACTTAAGTTTCGAAATCCTGAAAGCACAGGATTTCTTAGGCTAAGGTCCCGGTCACGGCGCTCTAATGCGCGCCCGCACTTTCGTCTGCGCGTTCCGGCGATTCCCCGGTCTGCAGCTCACTGCAGGAGCAGAGAGCAGGGGGGGCGTGCCGGAGGAGTGACGGGGGCGCGGCCATGACGTCACCCGGCAGGTTCGCCCTCATTGGCTGAACCGCCGGGGGGCGTGCCTAGCCGCTCGACGCGAGTTGAGAGCAGGAGTAGCTCTCGCGCGAGCGCTGCGGCCCCCCCTCACAGCGGGCCCGGCGCCGTTGCGGGGAGGGCTCTGGTGAGCGCAGCGGACGCTGCAGCATGCAGCGGGGGCAAGGCCTTAGAAGTCTCTCGCTCTCGCAGCAAGTTTGTTCAGCCCCTTCCCCCTTCTCATACACATACAATAGAAAAGATAACACTGAACCAAGATGCAAGATAAAGCCTGGACACCCCCCCCCCCCCGCCCCGCCCTTCCCTATTAATAATACTTCCACAGTCCCACCTTTTTATACTTGAAACGAAAGTTCTCAGGTATAATCCAACATTAGTTCATCAATTTCTTGAGTCTTCTGAATTCCAGATTAGCCATCTCTTCCTTGAGGACTTTTTTTTTTTTTTTTTTTTTACATTTTATTGATATTCTTAACTTAAGATATATTACATTTCATTCCAATCTTTCAAACAAGATGCATTTGTAGTCTCAAATATCATGACAATCATATACAAATCATAAAGAAATAACCAGAGGTGAGGAAGGGATTGTGTTGAAGGTCTACTTTGTCCTTTGTTGTCTAAGCTTATTTAGTTTATTCCCGATTCTTGTGGAAGCTTCTAGAATTTGTTCTAGTTCCCTTTTTTTGGTTGGCTCGTTCTGGCTCCCGTGCGGTCCCATTCGCAGTCTTTGGTCCCAAAACCCCTATTACGAGTCAAAGGAGAACGCATCTAGAACTATCAAAGCAGTATCGTGGTGGGATTCACTCCTGGGATGTCCGTCAGGGATTGCCACGGCAACCAGACTTTTTGGAATTTATTGCCAGTCATTCACCAAATTTGTTCATTTCTCCATCTGGCACACACACCAAATTTTATTCCTAACTTTGTCCAAGGTTGGAATCTCATTCTGTTTCCACAATGCCGCAATCTCGCACCTCGTTGCTGTCAAAAGTGGGAAATTAATTTAGAGCTAAATCTGGATATACCCAAAATCCTCTGTAGCCAATCCTTAATTTGCTCCCATAGGGGAGTTAAACGAGGGCAGGACCACAGCATGTGCAACAACTCCGCTGGCTCTCTACATTGTTTAGGGCACAATGGGGAGTAACCTGGGATGAATTTGGATATTAAGTGGAGTAAGATACCACCTCATTAGGACTTTATATGCGTTCTCTTTTAAGGTCTTGCAGATTGAACTTTATGAAGCTGCCAGAAAAATCTCCTCCCAATCTTTTGAATCTAATTCTTCTCCTAAGTCTGTTTCCCATTTAGCTACAGTATATATGAGAGTTTCCTTTCATATTCAGCGCCAGAACGGATCACTTTGTACAATAGTTAGGTTAGTCCACTTGTATCTGTTTCTAATATACAGAGTTTTTCAAAATTCATCAATGGAGGGCGGGGAGTAATTTTATTATAAAAAGCCAGTATCTGAAGGTAACTAAAAAAAATTCAGAGTTGCGAATGTCTTTGTCTGACTTAATTTGGTCAAAGGTTTTGATACCCACCCTCCAGATCCTTGAGTTTACAAAACCCATTTTGTTTCCAGATTTTAAAATCCGCGCTATTCAACCCCGGAGCAAAGTCGAGGTTATCAAGTATTGGGGTCATTAAAAAATGTTTGGAAGTCAGGGAACATCTAAATTTGGAGGCCTCCCAAACTGCTAATGAATTGGTCATTGAGGAAAGTGGCTCTTGGATGGATTTAAGCATCCTTTTCGGGGACCAATTCAGATTATGTAATGTCAAAGGAGAGCAAATCTCCCTTTCCAGATCTACCCTTAGTTTTGAAAGGTTCGTGTGCCATTTTGTAATTTGACATAATTGGGTCGCCCTATAGTATGATAACAGGCAAGGTACTGCCAGCCCTCCCACCAGAATTGGTCTCTTTATAGAATGTTACTTTTAACTCTCTGGGTTTTACCTTTCCATATAAATGTAGCTATTAACTTCTGCACCAAGCCAATATCCTTCAGCCCAACTGGTACTGGCAGAGTTTGGAACAAGTAGAGAAGTCAGGGAAACAGATTCATGTTGATACAGCACATCCTTCCAAACCAGGAAATACTATATGAGGACCACCGCCCCATATCTCCTTTCAACATTTGTAGTATACTAGGGTAGTTCGCTTTGCACAGAGTCTTATAGCTATTGGGGATGTCAATTCCTAAATACTTAATGGCTACTGGTTGCCAGTTAAAGTTTATAGAGATCAGCTTTTCTAAATCTTTGGGAAGATTCACATTTAGAGCTTCTGATTTGGCTTGGTTTATTTTGAAGCCCGATATTCTATTGAATTTACCTAGCAGATTAAATAGATTGGGTAGGGAGGTGAGCAGCTTTGATAATACCAGTATGACATCATTGGCGTATAAAGACAATTTATGTAATTATTCCTTAATTTGAATACCCAAAATATTCGGGTTCTTTCTAATTTGGGCTGCTAGTGGGTTCCATGCGTAAGGCGAACGTGGGCACCCCTGTCTGGTACCACTCTTAATCTGGAAGGTTTTAGAGGGAAAGCCCTGATGTCACCCTTGCGACTGGGTTAGAATACAGTATCATAATTGCCCTTAAAATGTTGCCGCCAAATGCTCCTAATATGGCCTTTTCAATATGACCAATCTATTCTATCAAAGGCTTTTTCCGCATCTAGACTTAACACCATGCTCGGGGTCTTTTTGTTGGTAGTCAATTCAATCAAGTTAATTATTCATCTTGTGTTGTCTGCTGCTTGCCTATTCTTAATAAATCCTACCTGGTCAGGGTAGATCAGTCGCGGAAGACTATGACCCAGTCTATTTGCTAGTAATTTAGAATATATTTTGATGTCCGAATTTATTAGTGATATTGGACTATAACTTTTACAATTTTTTGGGTCTTTACCTTCTTTGAATATTACGGAAATTAAAGCCTGGAGCATTTGACTCGGGAATGAGGCAACCTGCCAGTACTGCATTATACATTCTCAAAAGGTATGGGGCTAAAAATTAGCCACATTTTTTGTAGTAAAGATTAGAAAATCCATCAGGGCCTGGGGCTTTTGGAGGGTTTCAGATTTTTAATGACCTCTAATACCTCTTCTATAGTGAAGTCACTTTGTAACTGCTCCCTCTCCTCCCCACTCAACCCAGGCAAATCCGAGTCTGTCAAGAATTCCGTCAGAGCTTGCTCTGTTTTGGCCCCGTGGGCGACCTTTTCTTCATTATAATATTATTATAATCCTCATATTGTTTGAATATTTCTACAATTAGCTTGGGTAAATCCCCAGATTTACTACGGATATTACTAATGTTCTAGTTTGCCTGTTCCTAATTTTATTTGCTAGCATGGTATTTGGCCTGTTTGCTTTTTTATAAAACTTCCTCTTTGACCAATTCAGCCTGGGAGGTAAGTAATAAATGTAACTTAATTCTTGCATCTTTTAGTTCTTTCAGAGTGTCCTTTCCCTTAGTTCGCTTGTGTAGAGCGGAGAGTTTTTGCAATTTATCCTGAAATTTATCTACTCTTGCTTTCATCTCATTTTTACGCCCTGCCGCTATGTTAATGAGGGAATCTTTGATTTATGATCCTCCGTGAGGGTCAGAAAGGGATTCTACATTGCCTTTATTCATTCGAAAGAACTGGTCTATTTCTACATTAAGTGTCGGTAGATTGTTAGAGATTGACCTTGCAGCTTGCCTACTAGGATTAAATATCTTCCGTCTCTATCCCTCTTGACTTGTTCAACAACCAGAGAGAACGTATTTTGAAGCAGGATTGCTACTCCACGCTTCTTAACAGGAGCTGAGGATAAATACCAGTGTCTGTGATCCTTGTCAAAGTATTTTGGGAAACTAGATGTGCTAAAATGAGTCTTCTGAAGGAGAATGACATCAGCATTCTTTCTCTTGTAGTCCAAGAATGTTAGACATCGCTTGCACGGATTATTTAGGCCTTTCACATTGTGTGAGATAAATGTTAATGACGTGGATATGTGCGTCAGACCGCTCACCCCTCTTGCCTCTGTTTTAGAACCGCACAGGAGTCTCCCCGAGCGCCGCCGCCTGTTGCGATACATCTTGACCTAAAAGACAAACTGGGAGGGAAGGGGGGAGGGACTAAGCTCACGGCAATAATGGGAAAACATCAACAATTTATCTGAGTCTATAAGGGCCATATGTGGCCTAGACTCAGCCGCACTTGGGGAACAGTTCCTCCCCTGGTGCACAGCTAATAGGGCCCGGAGTACCGGACCACGAGGGCGTTCTTTGTTGGTGTTGGGTATTCCTATCCCTAGCACCAAAGAGTTGGAACATGGAGGTAGCCCAGGCAGGGCAGCTCCCGCTCCAAACCCAGCCCTGCAAGTAGTACATTATATTTCAACTAAACCAACTATACTGTACATGTGAACAATTACAAAACAACTGTAACCCAAACCAAAACATCAACAGAAAGCTCCCCATCCCCACAGTCAATGTGTAGGGTTATCGGCGAACAGTCCTCAGGGGTATCCATAGTGTCCGTGTATTTGAACCTGTATTAGGCAGCTACACAGTTAGCCTTTTGGCCTCTGATGTTAGACCTAAGCACAGACTTAATCTCCCTATTATATCTGTCCAGGTATTTAGTCTGATCTTATACTCTGGCTCATACCTCCCTAGCCCAACCATCAGGTTCCCTTAACAGCCTGCCACACTGAACCCTGAGCCTGCTTCCATGGACCCCTAATGTCCCTGTGTTTTCAGATGAGGATCCTTGTTATATCTTGAACCCAGGCCACTTCCCCAGCCAGTATATGCTCCCCAGGCTGTCCCCACCAACCCAAATAGAATTTTAATCCATTATCCTAACCTACACGATTATCTCACTCCTGCCAGAAATTTAGACTCTGGATAGAAGCTTCCTCCCCCCACTAATCTCACCCATTGTATGTTATTTCCCCTTTCACCCTGCTGTGGGCCCTTAAGATTGTTTGCTGCCCTTTCTTCTGCTGCTTGGAACCTCCATCTTTAATGAGCCACCTTTTTAAATGGACCGGACATCTCGGTTCATTCCCTTTACTTTAACTTCTGGGACTCCTATCTCTCCTTCCCTAGACTATCTCTCTACGGTCTATTGTGATGGGCCTCACTGTATAACATCCCCACTTTATCTGTAGATCGTGGATTTCGTGTCAGGGCTCTCCTGCCAGCGCTCGGTCACTTCAGCCTCCGCTCATTGGGCACTTCAGCCCCCGCACCTGGGGCAGACTATGCGAACCCCGAGCCAGGTACAGGGGCCCACCGGCATTTGTTCCGCTGCTGCTGCCAAACCAGTGTCTTTTGCGTGAACCGCCATGTTGATTCCTCCACTGATGCTGGAGCGCCGGCGTTAGATTCCTCCAAGTGGCTCTCGCCTGAGGCCACCGCTCCCCTTCTTGGTTATCACGCTTCTCCGTTGTTGGGGCCTCCATTATGGGAATAACCAAATGTCCCTCTCCTCGTTCCCGGGTGGGTCCTCCATGTGCACCCCGGACTCTGCATGGTTTCCAGTTGTATGTTGCCGGCAGGGGAACTCTGTAGGAGAAATGAGTGGTAATGGTTGAGTCACTTTCAGTTAATTGGTTGGTCTGGGGAAGTTACCATGTTTCTTTAAGGCCTTAATTGGTTGCCATTCTTCCAGGACCGCGTGTTGATAGTCACATCCCTCCAGGACTCGTCCAGGGCAGGCTCGTCCTCCACACAGTAGGTGAAGTTTGATTTAATTCCCAGTTTTGACAGGAATTCACCTCCTCCTTACAGCGATTTTAATGGACACTGCCCGACCTTATTTAATCACCAGGAGTCAAAAGGGAAACGTCCACCACTACCGGGCGCCATGTTCCCTCAGGACTCTGGTTATCGGCTGTAGTCTGCGTCTACTTTACAGGGTGTTAGACAGATCCTGGTAGACCTGTAAGTTTATATCTTCGAATGTTACTGCTGCGGCACAGTTTATTCGAGCATTTGCCCGTTCTGTGCCGCAGCAGTAGCCTGGCGCGCGCCCGAGAGTGACGGGCGCGCGCCGAAGCAGCGGAAGAGCGCCCTCCGATCGGGGCGCTCTCCCTACCGCTGCCGGGTCCGCCGGGTCCCCCGGAACCCCCTGCCGCTGTCCCGCGATCGCGGGACACCAGGGCTCCCTCGGGGAGCCCCTGGACGCGCGTGCAGGGGGCGCACGCTCCCGAAGACGCGTGACCGCGCGTCTATGACGCGCGGCACGCCAAGGGGCGGCCACTAGCAAGCCGGGAAATCTCCCGGCTTGCGGATCTGGCCGATGCGCAATAAAGCGTGTCGCCAGTGTATGGTAGGAGAGTTGCGTGTAATCATACATAGCGCTTCTTTCACTTTTGAAATAGTGAAATCGTATGATTACATGTCTTGGGCTCTCACTTGATTGGGGATGAGCTCTAAGGGCCCTGTGGAACCTATCTAGGAGAATATCTGCCTCTGTTTTTCCTGGAAGGAGCGAGGTTATCCATCTAGTGATTAAGTCCTCAATTTCAACAATTTCCTCTGGGATCATCTGATTAGCACATTGTTTCTTCTATCCCGGTTTTTAGAATACTCCTCCTGTTTGTCAATGATACCCGCTACTTGTGCCTTTAGATAGCCAGTTGTTTTTTCTGTTTTTCTCACTGCTTTGATTGTAGCATCCATTTTCTGTCTCCGATGAGATTAATGTCCCTCCTTATCTCCTGTAGCGCAGATTATAATAATGACTTTAAATCATTGAACAGAGATTTCCGGTCCTTTTTAAGATCACTTCCTGTGACCAGTTCCCTGTCTCCACTGTCGGCTCTTTCCTCTGTGCCTTCATCTCAGAGTCAGAGCCGTTGGAGGGGCTCTTCCCGCTTTGCCTACATCTGAATTAGTGAAATATTTCTTCAAATCCATTGCCTGCTTTAGTTTTTTCTAATCTGGTTGCCATCCCTGAGTCCTCCACTACCACTTCTTATGTTTTGTATATACATATTTTTGGTTTAATAGTTATTTTGTGTGTTATGAGGCTGGGTACTGGCAGAGCTGTTTCTTTATGCTGCCATACCCATTGCCACCACGCATGCGCCTCGACTTTTTTTTTTTTTAATGCAGTTTTCTAGATCCTTTGCCAATAAGACGTCATACTTGTCTGGCTAAATACAAAGATTGTACCCGAAAGTCAGTGTGATATTGTGCTAAAAGTTATAGTGGGGGAACTGGGACTGTTTTTCTTCATTTCCTTGAACAGTCATTATTGGGGTTTGAGGTCCAAGGCATCGCGCATATATCAGCTTGGCACCGACAAAGATCACACAGACTACAAGAAAACAGATCACAATTAACCCAATCCACAAGCTCCAAATTGCACCTTCTAGCTATCCCATAATAGGTGTTATTGTGCCAGAATTAAGTTTCGAAATCCTGAAAGCACAGGATTTCTTAGAACTCTCTTGCAGCAAGTTTGCTCACCCCCTTCCCTTTTCTCATACACATACAATAGAAAAGATAACACTGAACCAAGATGCAAGATAAAGCCTGAACCCCCCCCCCCTCCCCCTGCCCCTTTCCATCTCAATCAATAATTCTTCCACAGTAATGATTACAAATATTTTTTCTCTTTCAGATCTCACTGGTGCGAATGCCCTATGCCTGTAAACTTCTGTTCCAGGAATTAATGTCAATGAGTATTGCTCCACGCATGATGTCTTCATAGCACAATTGGTTTTGGCTGTTTTTTTTTTTTTATTATATATAAATATATATATATAATATGTAATAAATCACAGTGAAGTATGATGTGCAAATTGCTTTTTGTAAAAATAAATACATTGTTTTCTAAACAAAGGTGTCCCAAAAATACTACGTAATACATGGAGAATTACATTTAGGTGAAATGGTGCTGAGCAGAAGATGTTTTTGAGTACATTATTGTTGAGAATGTTCAATGATTTCACTGCTCTGGGTTTGTGGGGAATATTTTTTTAGTTGGAATAAGTTTAATGTTCTATTAAATTCAATATGTAATGTTCAAACATCTATTATTTTTAAATGATGGTATCCTTGATGTTAGCAGGCTCATTATCTTCGTCATATATCCATATTTGGTGTCAAATTAAAGTCTAATTTTCCCTGTAAAAGGTAACTTGGGAAATAAAACCGGAGTGCAGTATACTACCTCCTACAAATTTAAACTAATCTGCTATGTGTTGTGTAATGATTTTAACAGAACCTTAAGTCCTCTGCCTGTTTCATTTAGTCTGATTTCACAGATTACTACTTGTATAGTATACAAATACTTGTGTCTTTTATTTTATGCATTTTTCTCCACAATAATACCTTTAAGTGCTTTGCCTAGGTTACCACCATATTTCTCCCCATCCCCAAAATTGTTTTACACATCGTTCCATAACTACATAGTTACATAGTAGATGAGGTTGAAAAAAGACATAGGTCCATCAAGTTCAACCTATGCTAAATTTAGACAACAGATACTTTATCCTATATCTATACTTACTTATTGATCCAGAGGAAGGCAAACAAAAAACCCCGTGAAGTGCGTGGCATTCGGAAAAAAAATACCCAAACAAACCGGAGATGTTGGAGAATAAAAGGGGCTGTGACAGTATTGTCCCCGAATATATTTGTACATAGTTATCATATCCCCTTTTAGACGCATCTTTTCTAATGTAAATAAATCTAATTTAGCTAGTCTCTCCTCATAAATTAGATTGTCCATCCAATTGTACTCCATATTCAAGGTGTGGTCTTACTAATGCTTTGTAAAGGGGCATAATTATGTTTACTTCCCTTCCATCCATTGCCCGTTTGATGCAAGATAAGATCTTGTTTGCCTTTGCAGCTACTGCATGACTTTGGGCACTATTGCTAAGCCTGCTGTCTACAAGCAGTCCTAAATCCTTCTCCATCAAGGATTCCCCCAATATATCTCCATTTAATTTGTAAATCGCCTTTTTATTCTTGCATCCCAAATGCATAACCTTACATTTATCTGTATTAAACCTCATCTGCCATTTACCTGCCCACATTTCCAGTCTCTCCAAGTCCTTCTGAAGAGAAATTACATCCTGCTCTGATTCTATTACCTTACACAATTTAGTATCATTAGCAAAGATGGAGACTTTGCTCTCGATCCCAACCTCAAGGTCATTAATAAACCAGTTAAAAAGCAGGGGTCCCAGTACCGATCCCTGAGGTACTCCACTCACGACTTTAGCCCAACCTGAAAAAGATCCATTTATGACAACCCTCTATTGTCTGTCCTTTAACCAGTTTTCAATCCAGGTGCATATATTATTACTGAGTCCAATTTTCTTTATTTTGTACACCAACCTCTTGTGTGAAACCGTATCAAAAGCCTTTGCAAAATCTATGTAGACCACATCAACTGCATTACACCCTGGTTTAAATTCCTACTTACCTCCTCAAAGAAACAAATAAGGTTAGTTTGGCATGATCTATCCTTCATAAATCCATGCTGACTATTACTAATAATTTTGTTTTCCTTTAGGTATTCCTGAATATTACTCTAAAGGGGAATGGGACCGCTCATCCTCTAATATACATTGGATAGTAGGTATAGGCAGGTGCTATAAAGGGAATAATTGGCATAAATTGTCGGTGTGATCCAAGAGGGATCAAAAAAAGTTCCCCAAAGTTAAGCACTCAATGCCGGAATATATTATTCTGGATGACAATTATCCAACAGGAAAATTACCTGTATTGACTGTATAGGGAATAGATAACCCTAGTAGTACCAATAAATCCGAAGAAAAATAATAAAGTTTTATTCAAGTCATTAGTTATTAAAAACACATACACATCATTCAAAACTTGTTTAAAAAACCCTGTTCAAAGGTGGCTAAAGTGGTCAGAGTCCAAATTGGATATCCTCTATTAATATAGTCTTACTGACTCACATGCATCCATATCAGTGTTTACTATTGAGAACCGAAATAGTATAGTGATCAAAATGGAGGGTGTTAGCTTTATGAAACAATAAGTATATGAGCTCTGTTATTCCTCACACTGAGAGTTGTCTCTTTTATACTGTTGTGTATCAAAGTGTGTGTCGATGTAACAACATACTCTCAAACACCTCAGCCATATACAGATGTAAATCACTTAGCACAAAGGTGGACTGATAGACGGTATTATAGTCGCATAGATTGACCAAATGATAACAGTTGATATTATACTTGGTCAGTATCTAGATCGGGTACAAGCGGTATAATTGCAGACACACTGCACGGCTCCGCTGACACTAAACAGACGTTATATGTGTACGCACACAGTATATTTGCAGACATACTACACGGCTCCGCTTATACTAAACAGATGTTATATGTGTATGCACACAATATATTAATATTGCCCGATCTAGATTCAACTCCAAAAGACATAAAAACTGGAATAAAAACACAACATTGTTCCTCAATTAGGACACCTACCCCTCCTTTTGAAGCTAAAACATAGTCTAAAGCAATTCTGTTTTGTAAGGCCATAAGCCTAATCTGAACCTGTCTTGGTTTAATGATGAAATTAAAAACTGCAAAATTAAGGCTACATCCTTCCTGTAAATTGTTATCTAACTAAGCATACATTTTTACACAGGTTTCATTGGTTGGTGGAGACACTTGAAGCAATTCTTGTTCCTAGTGTGTGATACACCCTTTAAAGAGGTTCCCTTAAAAAAATTGGAAAAATACAGAAATTATACACAATACTAAAAACCTTATTTTATGCAAGCAACCTTTCTTTGGATATGCAGTTGCTAGATAAAAGAAATTGCATCTATCTCTATCATCATATATTTTCAGAATCATCACAACATTCTATTACTGAGAATTGAGGGGGTTTGGTATCTGTGGAAGCGAAATGCATGATCCTCACCCCTGCACACATTGTATACATCATTCACTCAGAATATCAGAACAGACAATGTCTGCGATGGTCAACATGGCTGACTTATGATCCTTTCCTTGTAGCTGACGCACGCTCCTGGGTGACCCCCTCCTCTCGGTGGAGGTGCAACACACTTCTGGATCAAAGTTTTGCTGCACATGACACATACATATAGAGAGTGATGAGTACTGCCAAAACACATACAAGAGCTTTCACAAGCCACGCTTCCAGGAAACCAATCCTCCCATCAAGGCTCAATTGTACATACACCTTAAATTTCTAACTTAACACACACTAAAGAATAAAAATATTGAGTCTCTGAAAAAATGAAATGTTCTGATAAAACCGGCCTTAGCCTGGTGTCTTATTTTCCTCGTTGGTTAACGGTTAGAGTTTTGACTCGGCAAGACGTTAACTTGCTGTGGCTGTGCTTTAGGTGACTTTGGTCTTTGGTGGAGCTGGAACGAGCTTTACGTGCTTTGGGTCCAGGAAAAGAACTCTGCCACTTTAATTGCTGTATTGATGGTTACTTTAGGCCCTTTCACCTGGGATGAAAAGCATGCTTGTGCAGGAAATACGTGACTATTAACCCCATCTCGAGTAGGTGCACTTTCAACGTTGCCTAGAGAGACTCAAAAAAATGTTTTAGTTGCATACAACATATTGTTTTATTACCAATAACATGGTCCTTAATTCGTTCCTTTGGACTGCTGATAGTTACAAGTCATCCCATATGTGTCTCATAGGGAGATAAGTTATACCTACTGTAGGAATAAATTCTTGTATCAATGTGTTTACTCCTGTCTTAGCATCCGCATATAGACAGAGGTATTCCCTATTAATGTTCCTAATTCTTTCCTCAAATTAACCTAAGTAGCCAATGTGAACCTGACTTTGATACAATCTAAGTTCCTGAAACTTTGGGGCCTCATCCCTTGCCAAACCACTTGCTTCCATAATTAATTCTATCCTGTCTGCAGGCCATATCCCTAAGACCTGGGAAACTGCCAGAGTTTGTCCCAATCTTCAAAAGTGGGGACAAAAAAACACTGTCTCAAACTACAGGCCAATCCCTCTTCTCCCACTACTATCCACAGTCATGGAAAAAAAATCCCCTCCCAATTAAGCAATTATTTTACCCATACAAATTTCCCTAGCCCATCCCTATCTAGTTTTTACCCCAAACACTCCACTGTAACTATTCTGCTAAAAAATTGAAATGCCTTGTATATAATGCATACCTTATTCACTTATGTACTGCTTTTGCAACTATGTATCCCCTGTATTTAACCATATGCACAAGACACACCCACAAATGAGAGGTGGCTCCCAACTTCACCCCTTCCTGGTAAACCCATTCTAGATTACACAGCACTTTTGACAATAACCACTGCTTACGGACACCTTTGGAAAAAAATAAATGGTTAAAAGTTATAACATACATCACATATTCAGTTAATAGACAAATGATGTTGTTTAAGACTTCACATTAATGTCTTGCTTTATATAATCTCTTTGCACAGTGCTGAGCACACGGTCAGCTTTATAATTCTAAAGACACTGCATATTCATCTGACTAAATAAAAAATAATTTTATAAGCTTGTTTCTGGGCGACAAGCCATTTTGTTTCTGGGCGTTTTGCCAATTGACCCTGAAAAGATAAGATAATGGCACACCACGGCTTCTTCCTGAAAATAATAGATTGGAACTTTTGCTTAAAGTTTAAATACATGGAGCTTTATCCAAAGCCCTAAGAACTACATTTTTTATGGCCTCTCAAAAATTAACCCACGGGGTTTTATATAGCTGAGGTTTATATAACTTCTTAATCACACAAATAACTCCACACGCTCATGCTATTTCCCTACACTCAGTTCTTTTTAATGCCTTTTGTTTGAACTTTCATAGTTTCACTGACTTCATTCACTACAAATTTATGCTATCCTGTTGCAATTCTGTCCTTTCTCACGCTACACAAACCCATTTCTCTCCATTAATCAACACTCACAAGTCTAACCCTCACTAACTCTTCCTTCATCTCACCTCAGGACTTTTGCTGACTATTTTAAGCAAGAGGTTGAATCCATACTCCAGAACATTCCCTCTTTTTCCTCCTTCTATCCTACTTCGCTTCCTACTCTCTTCCTGCTTTCCTTGGCTCTTTTTCCACTGTCTCAAAAGAGAGTGTCACCATCACTGTTGATCTCTTCTCCCTCTAATCTGCTACATTTCCATTCTCCTTAAAACATGTAATAGTTATACCATGACTCAAAAATAGCAAGCTTGACCCTACCTGTCTTTCTAACTACTGAACTTGTCTTGTATTCTCTTGCTTGCTCCATTTTCTCAACACCCATTCTCTCCTTAACCCTCTACAATCTGACTTCTGCACTGCTCCCTCCCTGGAGACAATTCCCACTAAAATAACTGATGACCTTATATGCTGCCCAAGACAGAGGTCATTACACTCTGCTCCTATTACTCTCTGAAGCATTTGCCTCTGTGGACCCCACTCTTCTCTTTTCTCTGTACACACTCTCTAAGTGACCTAATAACATCTCTTGGGTTTAAATATCACCACTATGCTGACGACACCCTCATTTACTTTTCAACCCCTGACCTTACACCTGCCATACACACCTAAGTTTCTGAATGTCTCTCTGTTATCTCATCCTGGAAGACACTCTTTTGCCTTAAACTTAACATGGCAAAAACAGAGTTCCTCATACTTCCTCCCAAACCTGACCCTATTATCTCCTTCCACATTACTCTTGAATCTTCCATCCAGTAGCCCAAGCACGCTGCTTAGGGGTCACTCCCAACTCCTCTCTCATATTCTCCTCTTTTGTTCAAAACATTTCTATAACTGTCACTTTTTCCTCCACAATATTACAAAGATACACCTGTTCCTCTGTTGCTCAACTATTAAAAACTCTGATACAGACCCTCATTCTCTCCCATCTTGCTAACTGTAAGCCCGCCTTCCTGACTTTCACCTGTCTTCCCTACTATCTATCCCAAACGCTGCTGCCAGAATCACTCTACTCTTTAAACTCTGATTCTGCGTTTCCCCTCCTGAAATTCCTCTCCTGGCTTCTAATCAAATCATACTGTTTCTGTACACTTTCCCTACCTTCCAATTAGATTGTAAGCTCCTCAGAGCAGGGATTTCTCTTCCTTAATGTTACTTTTATGTCTGGATCACTTATTTCATGACCTCTTACCTTTACCATTTGCTACCTATATGATTACGACGTGCACCACTCCTGTGAAGCGCTGTGCATATTAATGGCGTTATATACATAAAAACATACAATACAATATATACTTCAAACAATGCTTGTGAGCTTTTACCCGCATTTTTGAACACAAAATATTCAATGTGTTTTTACTGGTTACACACAATACAGAACACACACAATACAAAAAACTTCTCTCATACACAGCCAAACAACAACACAAAAATAACGAACAAATAAAAGAAAGACATTTCTCCCCTATTACCCAACAATTTTACCCTGCAACTATATTAATAAAAGTTCCCTTCTCTTTCTTTATTCTCATAAATAGCCTGAATTTAAAACTACTCTGATGCTCCGGAGCTTTTGAGTTAATTTTCTTATCTTAGCACATTCCTCGCACTGAAGAAAAAAGTGGGGGCGCGCTCTGTGCTACTGCGTTTCTGATTCTCTTTCTTGCAGACATTTGATTTCATTGTGAGCAAATAATATTCATGTTTTCGTACGTACTTGCAAGTTTTTGGATGGTGATTTGTGCACACAGGTGATACTTAGCATGGTTTATCTTTCACACAGGTAATCATTCAGGAAAAATTCATTAGGGTATCAAATCCATCTAGCCACTCTCCATTAAGGGCGCAACAATTTTACTTGCCGGCACCGAAACTTGGAAGGAAAAGCTTATAAGTTCACAACTGATTTCTGCGGCGTCCGCCAGCCGGGCATGCCATGCTTGACTTTATCCACAAAACCTCAAAAAATCCAAAGATTTATACTACCACAGACACAGGGATTACTGAAAGTTAGAAGGTTCCACTATGAGCCCTTGCGTTCGCATTCTTACGAATAAGAAAACCGGTGCGGCTGCTCATAGGTTCACGCTTCCTTCTATAGTAATTTATTGCAAACAAACTTTTTTCATTGGGGTGGCATGTTTTTCACTGGGACTTGCATGTGTATCTTCATTGAACTTGCATGTGTTTTTCATTGGCCAACAAAACATATTTATATTGTCGTCTCTTGTTCTCTGTATCCATTCTTTATTATTTTTGTCTGCAGACACAACCTCTAACGGCAAATTTTTAGAACTTTGGTTTCCCATTATTCTCCTGTTACAGTAATCACATTTAATTGACCTGTACAATACACCTGATACAATAATCAGCGCAAGCTGATTGCGTACAATTCTTTTGGCATGTTATTGTTCTGATTTTTTTTCACCATAACTATACCCAAGAAAACACTTGAATTACTTCAGCGGGTCCAACCCAGTCCTGATAAACCTTATACTTCTATAACATGGATACAGATAAGACCTTCTAAACAGATATCCATAAATAACCTCATTTGGTGTGTTAATTACAAAACAGAGCAAATGTAGAATCAGGGACAGTCTGAAAAACAATCCCTTAAGCATACAAACACTCACCTTCATCACCAAAACACCAAAAAATTTAACGGGACTCTCACCTTAATCCCAATAAAACTTAACATCTATAACACTTTAAAATGGATACAGGAACAGACAAATAAACTTATTTGACACTGCTAGGTAAACCCGTCAACACAGATTGAGACACCCTTCAAAACACATCTCTCTACACACCACTCAAAACAACTTTTTAAACTCAGGCTTTCCTCAAAAGGTGCCTTTTACCTTGATTCTTACGAGCACTCAGATTTGAGTGACCGAGGAGTGTTTTTTTCAGGTGCTCAGCTTCCGGTATTTTTGGGTTTCTATTCGGAGCGCCATCTGTGAAAGTTGTGAATAAAAACACAAGTCTGAGGATATGTTTTACAGAATGACAGATAAGTGTATTGCTTTGTGTGGTGCACACGCAGAGGAGAGTTTCAAAATAAAACTCTCAACGACATGGTGGCATACAGGCCTTATTTATACACAAAATACTAAACCCACGCCCCCTATACAAGGTTGCTTGTCGTCACTACGTAAACAAAATATGAACATGAACACATCGAGTTAATAACATTATGGAATGCCTAAATGAAATGATTCAGCAAATATTCCTTATACAAGCTGGTGACTTTTACTCTACATACGGAACTTCACGGCCCCCCCCAGCTTCGGAATGAGAGACTGTGCCTATCAGTCTCGTATTTTCATAACATTGGCACGTTGCACCCATTGTCAAGGTTTTTTTCAGTTAGCTGCTTGGTTTATTATCACTTTAAAAATTGAAAGCAAAAATCCCTTTCAAACCGTTCATCTCATAACCCGTTCACTCAGACAAAATCTAAGATGGATGCTGACTTAAAATGGTTGCTTAGATCCCAGTGCTGTTATGTCAGACCCCCCTTACGTCATATTCTCACTTTGTCACACTGATAAGTGTGCTTTTCTAACAATTTTTGTAAAGACTGCTCATTTATCTTCTACATTTTCCCTGCAAAAACATCATCCCAGTGTATTACATGTAGATTAGACCTCAGTTTATTAATATCTGCCTTTCTAAAGTTTAAGGTCTTTGTTGAACCCAAGTAATCTGTTTTTTGATCATTTATTTCAAATGAGACTATGTTATCTATGTGATCACTGTTACCCAAATGTTCCAGGACTTGAATATTTGTTATTACTTCTACATTGTTTGATATGACCAAATCCAGAACTGCCCCTCTCCTGGTTGGTTCCTCAATTATTTGGGTCATATAATTGTCTTTAAGAACCCCCAAAAAACTGTTTCCTTTTGAACTAACATTCATTAGGTTGACATTCCAAATATTATTCACCTAAGAAAAGTCACTCATATTTAAATGTATGTTTGTCACAAACTTAAATTAATTCAAGTAGATTTCACTTTTCTTCACTTCACTGGTAGTTCATATGAGTAATTAACTAATGTAATTTTTGCAGATGCAAGTTCTTCTCTTGGAATTTAAATGTGACACTCAAATTCTCCATATTGTGTTTAAAGGAGATATCTTCAAGCTAAAACAATGTATGCATTTCATGTAAAGATGCATTAGACAAGTAGACAAAACAGTAAACAAGTGTGGTCAGCAAAGGGCAAAACTTTGCTATGGGTAGAAGCCGAGATATAAGTGATTTCATATTGTGTTCCTAGCAGCGCTGTGAGCAACTTTACTACACAATGTCCAGAACACATCTGAAGCTCAATATTGCTAGGCTGATGCGAGGAACACTAACCAAGTGTGCATAGTTGTAACGTGAAGGAGTTAACCAAGGCAAACTGGTTACCCCGGATCCGTGTGTTGGGGTCCTAGAGTGTCGGCTCTTGGACCCAGGTGTCCTAAATGAATTACTGTGACTGCAAATTATGTGACATTAAAGATGTGTGTTGCCTTTCCTGGGATGCTGGGACTGGGAGATTTCTAGGCTGTAAGTTTCAGGATGGGTTTGTTGTACAAAGTCTTTACAGAATGTTGCTATGTGTCGGGGTTCCAGAGTTATGGGATACCCCAAAAGTTGTATCCAGCCAAGCACATTACTCCAGTCAAACTCTGAAAGTACTATTATGACTAACCGCCAGGATTCCTGCTGCAGCATCTTCCAGACAAGGTACAGTAAATGGGCATGAAGGGTTTAATGTATACCTGTAATCATACATGGGCTCCCTAGTATAAGGAGATGTACCCTGGACCTGGTATAGGGGTTCAGGGCGAACCCCAGCTATGTGATAAAACTGAGAGTGCTTTCTTGTTTGTAAAAGTTTTAAAGTCATTTCTAAAGTGTGCCAAGAATGAGGCTAGTGAGTGTAGGAAATATATACACTCACTCCATTCCTGACAGAAGAACATGGACTTACATAATTTACCACACATAAGACAGGACACAGTATGTTTTATTAAATAATTATATTTAATAGCTATATGTACTAGTGAACTGTGGAATTTCCAAGTCTGGTATTCTGGGCAGATCAGATGGCTACCAAGCATGGTGCCTATGTGTCTGTGAGGGGTCAGGAATTGAAAGCCTCAGGGATGCCAAGGTGTTAGAACAGGAGGGGTACTGCAGTTCTGCTTCAGTACCCGCATCCTTGGCTAACAGGGCTATCCGGCCACCATTTGCCAGATTCCAGACTCTGTGGAGCCTGGACAGCGGGTGGGCTCAGTAAGCAAAGAGGCAGAGGTGCCAGGTTGGCGCATGCTACTTTGCAGAATGAGAAAAGGTACCCACCCGGCTTTACAATACCGGCAAATTGGTGATTGGCTGGCAGGGAAATTCCCACGCTCTGATAGGCTATAGAGCAGGCCTGCACAACTTGTCAAGTGAGAAGGACCGAACTGCTCCAAGGAATACAGATTCGGGCCGCACGGGTAAAATCATCATCTCCCCCAGTACCTTATCATCATCCTCATATCTGCCCCAGCAACCCTCATCCTCATATCTCCCCCAGCACTCATCATCTTCATATATCTCCCCCTGCACCCCTCATCAACGTTTGTGACTCCCCATCTCTCACACCCCCATCTCTCCCCCTCACCCATACACAATACCCTCCAAATCACACACAATACTCACCCTCCACATCACACACAAACCCCCCCCCCCCGCAGACCACACACATTCCACCCCCCTGCATCTCATATCCCCCCCCTGCACCTCACATCACTCCCCTGTACCTCACATCACCCCTCCTGCACATCACCCCCCCTGCATCTCACATATCCCCCTGCACCTCACATATCCCCCTGCACCTCACATAACCACCTGCACCTCCTCACCTCACGTTACCCCCTGCACCTCAGATCACGGCGGAGAGCAGGCAGGACCGCGCGCTCGCAAGCAGCGGGCACTGGTAGTGCCGCACTGCTTGAGCGGGCTCGGGGGGAAGAGTGGAGGAGGAGGAGGGGGGGAAAGCTGCTGCCGCGGGCCGCAAAGTAAGTGCCGACGGGCCGCGTGTTGTGCAGGCCTGCTATAGAGGTTTGTGAATGGGACTCTGAAACCCATAAGGAGCATTGCAGCCATGAAGTAGCGCAGATTCCAAGCACCAAACCAACAGCGGCAAATTCAAAGATGCTATGTGCTGAATAGATGCAAGCCGGCTTCAAAGATTTTGACTCAAGAATTCTTCGAAATCCCACTTCTGAAGAAAGTAGCGGTCGCGGCTGACATTGCATGCCGAAATCAGTTCCAGGACTTTCAGGAGTACCTACCGGTCAAGGAAAAGGGCTCCTACAGAGGTTGTTTTGTGAATTTCGTTCTAAGGATAGATTTATTCGTTAGACCCTTTCCTAGTATTGTATTGTATGTCTTTATATCGCGCCATATATGTACATAGAGTTTCAAAGTAGTAATACACGTGGTAATCATATATTTAATATAAATAACAGGTCATGGGAATAAGTGCTTCAGACAAAAGTAACATTAAGGAAGAGGAGTCCCTGCTCTGAGGAGCTTACAATCTAATTGGTAGGTAGGGGAATGTATAGAGACAGTAGGAGGGAATTCTGGTAAGTGCATCTGCAAGGGGCCAAGCTTTATGTATCGTGTCCAGGATTATCCACAGTGCTATTCATATGCTTCTTTAAGCAAATGTGTCTTAAGGTGGGTCTTAAAGATGGATAGAGAGGGTGCTAGTTGGGTATTGAGGGGAAGGGCATTCCAGAGTTGTGAGGCAGTCAGTGAGAAAGGTTTAAGGCGGGAGAGGGCTTTAGATACAAAGGGGATAGAGAGAAGACATCCTTGAGAGGAACGCAAGAGTCGGGATGGTGCATAACGAGAAATTAGGGCTGAGATGTAAGGAGGGGCAGAAGAGTGTAAAGCTTTAAAAGTGAGGAGGAGAATTGAGTGTGAGATGCGGGATTTGATCGGAACCCAGGAGAGGGATTTCATGAGGGGAGACGCGGAGACAGATTTAAGAAAGAGTAGAGTGATTCTGGCAGCAGCGTTTAGGATAGATTGTAGGGGAGACAGGTGAGAGGCAGGAAGGCCGGACAGCTGGAGGTTGCAGTAATCGAGTCGGGAGAGAATGAGTGTAGAGGGAGAAAGGGGGTGGCCTGGTATTAAAGGGGTTGCACCCCATATGGCCATACCCTGACCTCACCAGATAGACAAGGGGTTAACTGGACTGCGGTCCAGGGATGTGGTTTGCACCTTGTTATACCTTGAAAATGTATGTTCCCATGTTTCATTATAAGCCTGTATTTTAATGTTTTAAAGTGCATTTCTGTATCTCCAGTTCTGGAGGTCACAGAGAGTTGATATTTGGCCAATATGTGGAGTCACTGTAGGCATTAAAAACTGGCAACGGTCGACCCACTGAGCCCACCAGAATGGAACTTATTAATATGTGTAGATATTAAAGTGTATATGTATTTTATTTTGGGTCTGTTCTGAAAATGCAGACGCCATCTGCTAGGCTAATAGGTCATGAAGGGCAGTCGGCTGATTAGCCTAAGCACGGTGTTCAAAAAGTTAACTGCTCTGATTGTTTACCCAAAGTCTAGAGATTAAGTATTAATCAACAAACTCTGCCAGTCTAATTGTTATCTGAGGGCGGAGAATCATCAAACTGGAGTGGTTTGTAGTGTTTTGTCTACACCTTCAAACAATGCAGATACTTCATTTAGTAAACTGGTCGTCGCCCCTGATTTAATTATGGGGCTACCCATAGAGTCCCAGTACACATGAGCTAATTAGCTGGGGGGCATGGGTTAATCTGTGTCTCCACATTAGGGAGTGGATACAGAACATTGTTCACCAATAGACTGTATTCAATGTTAAGGATAGGGTTACACAGGTATATAAACTGTGACAACCCTACAGTTTTGAGTTGTGCTTCTGATTCCACCTGGAATGTCACCGGATTGATGGAGAATTGCTAGCTGATACTTCTCCATTCCCCAACCTTAAGTAAGTGTTACCGTCTTGTCTGTTAATTGTACTATATTGCTGTGTTCACCTTCTTTAAGGAATAAATTATATTTTATTATATGTAAGCCTCGTTCAGTTCAACCCAGATATTTGGTGTTCATTATATCTTGTCATAAGCTACCGTGACAATGAGGGCCCGAGTCAGTTTTAGCAGTCGAGTAACAGAGGAAAGGGCGTATCTTTGTGATATTGCGGGGGGGAAAGCGACAAGTTTTAGAAACGCTTTGAATGGGAGAGGAGAATGTGATAGGAATAGAGTGTGACCTCTAGGCACCGTGCTTGGGCTACTGTGTGAATAATCGTATTTCCAACAGTAATGTGGAAGGAGGTAGTAGGGCCAGGTTTGGAAGGAAGTATGAGGAGCTCTGTTTTTGCCATGTTGAGTTTCAGTCGGCGGATGGCCATTCAGGATGATATTCCAGAGAGACATTCAGAAACTTTGGTCTGTATAGCAGGTGTAAGGTCAGGGGTTGAAAGGTAAATGTGTGTCATCAGCATAGAGGTGATATTTAAACCCAAAAGATGTGATTAGGTCACCTAGAGAGAGTGTGAAAAGAGAAGGGGTCCCAGGACAGAGCCCTGGGGTACCCCCACAAAGATCGATAGAGGAGGAGGTGTTAGCAAAAGAGACACTGAAAGTACGATGGGAGAGGTAAGAGGAGATCCAGGATAGAGCTTTGTTCCGAATACCAAGAGTATGGAGAATGTGAAGGAGAAGAGGGTGGTCCACGGTGTCAAATGCTGCAGAGAGGTCGAGTAATATGAGCAGAGTGTAATGACCTCTGTCTTTGGCAGCATGGAGGTCGTCAGTTATTTTAGTGAGGGCTGTTTCAGTAGAGTGAGCAGTGCGGAAGCCAGATTGTAGAGGGTCTAGGAGAGAATAGGTGTTGAGAAAGTGTAGCAATCGAGAGAATACAAGACGTTCAAGGAGTTTGGAGGCAGGAGGGAGACAGGTCGATAGGACAGGTAGGGTCAAACTTGCTGTTTTTGAGTAATGGTATAACGGTTGCATGCTTGGAGGATGGAAAGGTACCAGAGTAGAGGGAAGAGTTAAAAATCTGTGTGAGCATAGGCATTATAGAAGGAGTAAGAGGTTTTAGGAGATGGGAGGGAATGGGATAAAGAGGGCAGGTGGTCGAGAAGAGATCAGCAGTGACACATCCTCCGAGATAGCGGAAAAAGAGTCAAGAAAGGCTGGAGGACAGTTGGGAAGTGGTGTGGGATGGGAGAAGGCAACAGATGGAATGTTCTGATGTATGGATTCCACCTTTTCCTTAAAGTCAGCAAAGTCCTGAGGTGAGATGGAGGAAGAAGAAGAGGCAGCCGAGGGTGGTCTGAGTAGAGAGTCAAAGACAAAAAAGAGTGTGTGTGTTGATTAGTGATGAAAAATAGGTTTGTTTAGCCTGAGAGAGGGCAGAGTTGAAGCTGGACATGTTGAGGTTCCCTTTTAAGTCAGGGTCTCTGCTCAGATGTGGATTGCCAAATTAGTATAACACAAGCCTGGGTGCACCCCGGATCCCAATAAATGACACACAGAGTCATATATCAGTTCCCTCAGGCTCCGCAGCTCAGACTGACGTGCCGAGTATATGTATTACAGAATATATAGGCAGACAATACGTTTCAGTTTCGTTTCTCTGTAAATCATAGACTTTAGTTTCGTTTCTCTGTAAATCATAGACTTTAGTTTCGTCTCTCTGTTAATCATAGACTTTAGTTTCGTCTCTCTGTAAACCAGCTGAATTCACAGGAAACCGAGAGTCAGCAGAAAAAGGCTCCTGGTTGAGTTTCGATTCACCTCAGAGAAGAGAGAGAGAGAGAGAGAGAGAGAGAGAGAGAGACTTATTAGCTTATATAAAAACATACTGCGTTATTTCCAAGCCTTGCAATTAAAGCAGATTCAATATGGCTGAATGCATACAAAATGGACGAATAGTTTCTTATAATACTTTATTACCTTCACATTCCCCCCTAGACACTAAAAGGACATTTTGTAGGAAGGGGTCTGTCCCTAATTTCTATTTCTTGTGCTAGAGTCCCTACCTGAGGGTGTTGGTCGGCTGTTCATGGGCTTGTCCCATCCCCGACAACTTCTGGCTCGCTAAACTCGAAGACCTACAGTATACACAAGAGGGTTCCCTGACCTCAAACAAACACACTAGGGTCTGGGATTCTAGAGTGGTCACCCCTTATTCGAGTTTGGTTGTACTGTAATTGAACATCTTGGGTGATTTCTGCAGTGGTATATCTTCCAGATCAATATTGTCTTTGTTGTACATTACCATTGTGGGTATAACTTCAGATCCGGCCTTCTTACAGAGACCCTTACAGCACGGGATAACACAGAAGACCACTACTGCCAGAACAAAAAGTATAACCAGGAGAAATATTGCCAGTTTTGTCAACCATTGTCGCCAGCCAGACAGCCACGAGAAATACTTGTCCCATGGGTCTGTTATACCAGAATTTCTTTTAAGTTCATCAGACAAATCTTTCAGTTTATTAATAGCTGTGGTAACCTTACCGTCCGGGCCTGTGTTCCCGGGAATATATGTACAGCACGCATCTCCAATCATATGGCGAACCCCCCCTTTTTCTGCTAATATCATATCTAAAGCCATTCTATTTTGGAACGTCATGGTGGAAGTGGGTCCAAGTTGGTCAGCTAGGCCTTGTAGCGCATCACGGGTGTAATTCACAAACCTTTGTTGATTATAATAGATATAGTTAATCCAATCTACATTTTTATTAACCGTGACTAGGGGCATAAAGAATGACTCAAACCCAGCCTTTACCTGATCTCTGGCCTTAAACTCATCAGGAACTCCTCTCGGTACCCCGATGGCATCTATATATACATGTGAGTCTAAACTTCCTGCAGGGGCTTCTCGCTTACTGACTTTAATTGGTGATGATAATACCTTAGATTTTTCTGTACCAACAGGGATTATATGCATTGGCATTAGAATTTTGGTCAGTGCACACTGACCTGTCCAGTTACCTTCAAGTCTGGTTCTTAATTTTAGATCCCCACATATCCAGTATATATCTCCTAACGATTGGACCTGATTCTGTAACTTAATACTGGGTATTTTAGAGAAAGTGTCACAATATCCTTGGGAGAAATTACCTAAAAACCTGTTGCCCTGTAGAGACTCATAGCAGGTATAGTTTCCCTTGTATACAGTGATTCCTTCCCCTGGTTTTGGGGTTTCTGTTGTGAGTGGATATTTTTGTTTCCAATCTTCACACTGGGAGTGATTGGTACTTGTATTGGTATATAGACTAATGAAACATTCTTCTGCATTGATGGGTATATTTAAAGGCACTGTGCCGAGATGGGGCCTAGCTGCAGCACAAACATAGCAGTTACTTTTGTTATATTTTTGAGTAGTGTATTTTATCCATTCCAACCAAAGGTTGGTGTCTGAAAAACCTGTTCCTATGGCCATTGTGTCTTGGAAAGAGGGACCTGCTGTGGCTATCATACCTTGAAATGTCTGAATCCGGGGGGCCATGGGGTTTTTCTCTATCTTGGGGGATTTTTGTGACATCTGCCAATCGAGTTATACATATCCTGAATTCTGAACTTCCCGTAAGCTCCTCTTATACCCCCTTTCATCCAATTTCCTAGAACATATACACCAGCGTCCCCAGGGCTAGGGTTTTCTATGGTTAATGTGAGTTTCATTATTTCACCCGTCTTACCACTGACTAGACATGTACCAGTTTTTCGCAAGATCATTCGACTGATTAGAGACTTGCCATTTCTGTCTTTTCGTGCTAGGCCATTCTGTGGTTGGTATCCCCAATCTATTCCCGTGTTCCATCCCACTGCTCCCCAGTAATCACATTCCTGTCCCCAATAACTGTCTGTAACACATATATATATGGCTCTAGAGTTCGGAGTGTCTCGGTACATATTACACTGCCAATTGGTTGAGGAACAGCTGACAATATTACAGTAATCGAAGGAGAAGGTAGCTACATGAGTGTTGGATGAGTTATACCAAAACGTGACTGCCCCTTCATGTTGGGTGATAGCAATCTCTTGTGCCTCCCCCAAACCTAACAAACAAAGGATATATAGAATCATTTTTCCTTCGAAAGAGGTGTCGCTGTTCTCTTGCAATGAGATGCGTGGATCCAGGTAATTTTTCCTTGAATCTTGACTGAGGTGGGTGTGACTAGAGTTACCAGATGAGGGCCTGTGTATCTGGGATCCAGTGCGTGTTTTCTCACGTGCTTCTTTACATACACCCAATCACCTGGCTTTATTTCATGGGTTGTGTCATTTGTGCTGGAATCTGGAAGAGAAAGTGACACTGCAGAATGGAGATTAGATAACTCTTCACTTAATTTGATAACATAATATACCTGTCTATCATGCATTTCAGTGAGATTTACATTCCCTTTATTATCCTTAATTCTGACTGCACTTCCAAATAATACTTCGAAGGGAGACAACCCAGATCTAACCTGTGGGGTGGTCCTAACATGGAACAAAACTATAGGTAGAAGGTCGGGCCAGGGGAGTTGACTCTCTTGGGTCATTTTTAGTAGAGCTGTTTTAAGGGTCTGATTCATCCGTTCAACCTTCCCGCTACTTTGGGGGTGATATGGGGTATGGAGGGCTTGTTTCATGCCCAGGGCCTCCAATATTTCCTTGAAAATATTGGCAGTGAAGGCTGGTCCTTGGTCGCTCTCTATTACTTCAGGGAATCCAAATCTGCAACAAAGTTCAGTGATTAGCTTCTTAGCAGTGATTTTCGCTGTCATATTGGGTACTGGGTAGACTTCGGGCCATCCTGAGAACATATCCACTACCACAAGTGCATACTCATATCGTCCTGACTTCGGCATCTGGATATGATCAATTTGTATTCTCTGAAAGGGAAAGTCTGGCTTCACAAGATGTTTTGGAGGTGTAGGTTCAGTTTTTCCTGGATTGCAGGTTTGACAGATGACACAAGCTTTATTCAGTTCCACCAAAATCCTTCTTATACCAGGTGCAAAGTACAACTTGTTTATTACTGCTAATGCTTGGTTATGTCCTCTGTGAGTAGGTCCATGTGCCCAGGTGGCGATTGCATGGTACATGTGTCGGGGCACACAAATCTGGTCTTTAATTTTCCATAGTCCAGTTTGTTTTTCTTGTGCTGCCCCTGTCTTCTCCCAGCTCTCTTTTTCTTCTTTGGGTACTGTTCCTTGTTCCTTCTTCATCTGTTCTTGGTAAGGATCTATGTCATCCATGGGAGAATTCTTCTTGGCACTTCTTGTAATTACTGGTGCAACAACTGTGGCTTCCTGCAACGCTGATGACGGTGGATTGTTTCGAGTCTTATCTTCTTGAAGGGCAGCTTGCTTGGCTGCTTGGTCCGCAAGGAAATTTCCCTGTGTCTCAGGTGTATTCACCTTTCCATGTGCTTTGATTTTGACTACCGCCACTTCCTTGGGTAGTTGTAGAGAGTCCAATAGTCTTCTTATGGCATCTGCGTGCTTGACCGGCGTTCCATTTGCTGTGATAAATCCACGATTAGCCCAGATGGTTTCAAAATCATGAGTGACTCCAAAAGCATAGGCACTGTCTGTGTAAATGTTGACCTTTTGACCTTCTGCGAGGTTACAGGCTCTTTCGACAGCAATTATCTCCGCTTCTTGTGCCGATATATGGCTGGGGAGAGCTTCTGCTTGGATCACTTGGTCGACTGTGGTGACGGCGTATCCGGTATGGAAACGTCCATGTTCATCAGCAAATCTGGAACCATCAGTAAAGAAGGATAGATCAGGGTTTTCGAAAGGCGTCTGTTGAGCCCGGGATGGGTTACCTTGCTGCTGTAGTTCTATTATACAGTCATGGTCTTCAGACTCATGGATACCCCCTTCCACCGGAATCAGAGTTGCAGGGTTGAGTACTGTACATTTCTTCAGAGTGACATTGTCCGGTATTAGCAGTGCAGACTGTAGCCTCAGTAAACGTTGCATGGTTAGGTATTTCGGCCTAGACAGGTTCAGGATAGCATGGATGTCATGGGGTGCTTGGATAACAAGAGGGTGACCCAGAACAATGTCCGCTGCCCTGTTGAAAATTTCGAATGTTGCTTGTACTGCTCTGAAGCAGGATGGGTGCCCTTGTGATACTGAGTCCAATTTAGCAGAGTAGTAAGCCAGAGGTCTCATTCGGTTACCGTGTAGTTGTGCGAGGACACCGGCGGCGAATCCATCATTTTCATCCACGAACAGAGTGAAAGACTGGTCATAGTCCGGGATGCCCAATGCAGGGGCGCGCGTAACTAGGTCTTTTAGCGTTTGAAAGGAGTCTTGTAATTCTGTTCTGTGGGCTGCGTCGTGGAGTAGCCCTGTATTTTTCACAGCTTCATACAGAGGTTGCATATATTGTGATGCATTAGGAATCCATTGGCGGCAAAAGGTGATGAGTCCCAAGACCTGTTGTAGACCGCGCACAGTTGTGGGCATTTTTAATCCAGCGACTGTCTCGATACGGTCGGGAGTGAGATGTTTTTCGCCTTTAGATACACAGTGACCAAGAAAAACAACTTTTGGGCTACACCACTGTACTTTGGCTTCCGAGACCTTTGAGTTGATAGATGCGAGATGGACCAGTAGGGACACTGAGGCCTGTTCACACACTGGAACAGAAGGGGCACATATAAGAAGATCATCCACATATTGAAGTAACGTGATTTCCGGATGGGCTTGTACCCAGGGTTCTAGGCAGAACTTCATGGCCTGTGTGAACTGGTTAGGGCTATTCTGGGCACCTTGTGGCATGACAGTCCAGGTACGTTGAGTTCCTCTGAAGGTGAAGGCGAAGAGATACTGAGAGTCTGGGTGAAGAGGCACGGAGAAAAAGGCATTTGCCAAATCCAGGACCGTATAGGCCTCACAGTTAGGCGGGATTTGGCTAAGAAGAGTATGTGGGTTAGGCACAACTGGAGTTTCCAGAATGGTGGCGGCATTGATTGCCCTGAGATCTTGAACCAGTCTGAACTTCGCTGGTTCTCCTTTTGCTGTTTTCTTTTGGACTGGAAACAGAGGCGTGTTACACGGTGAAGAACATCTTATCAGGGCTCCTTTTTCTTCAAGCATCGCAATTTGCTGTTGAAGACTCTGTTCTGTTATAGACTTCAGTGGGTATTGTGGTACTCTTGGAGGTATAACGTTAGGCTTAAGTTCCACCCTTACAGGAGGGACTGGCAGACGACCAATATCATCCGGGCCTTGGGACCACACACTGGTAGATACCTTGTCTTTCACCCACTGTGGGACAGGAGATGGAGGGTTCATGGTTAATATCTGCTGGAGAAGTATTGGGAGAGCGTGGAGACAACATGATGCTTCTTGTTCTTCTGGGCAGTTGGGATCATGCAATTGTACCCGTAATCCTGAGTCGTCATATTGCAGGGTGGCTCTCATGTGGGATAGTAAATCTGCTCCCAATAAATTAACAGGACAGGATCCAGAGACTAAAAATCGGGACATAACTTCTGGGAAAGGTCCTACATGGACTGGTACAGTGAGAGGAGTTTCGACTGATTGTCCTGTAATTCCAATACAAGTCATAAAGTCAGGGGAGAGGTCTATTCCTCTGGGTAGATCTTTGGCTGATATGACGGACCTGGCCGCTCCCGTGTCCACCATAAAGGATACTGGTTCACCAGCAACTTGTAGAGTGACAGCTGAACCATTAGGGTAGGTGTGTTTGGATATAGCAGCCATGGTGGAGACGGGTTGGCCCTGGCTTCATTGTGGTGGTGGATCTTGTGGAGGAGGGTAAGTATCATGAGGATATGGTCTTGGAGACGGCAGTCTTTGTTGGATCTGTGCTTGCTGGGGCTGTAACGGCTGTTGGGGCTGTGGCCAGTTGGAAGGTGGCTGACTACGCCAGGAAGGTGGCTGCTGGGCCTGTAATGGTTGTACGGGTGGGATTCCTCTCAAATAATCTCTACAGTTCCTCTTGATATGTCCGATACGGCCACAGTGGTAGCATGGTCCTCTAGGCCTTTGTTGATCTGCTGCACGACCATTCTGATATCCCTGGTTTCCCTGGTACGGAGGTGTTGCTGTATAATTATCCTGGTACTCCTGGTACCCTTGGTTCCCTTGATACTCCTGGTACTGAGGGGCTGGTGGGTATAATTGGCGTGGTGGCCGCATTGGTACTTGAGATGAGGCGGTATACAAAACACCAATTCGATCATCCTCCTTTTCTTCAGGGATAGCTACCGCCGTCTTCTTCACAGAGGACTGTTTCTTCTGAAAAGCTTTGGCTATTGTGAGGGCTTCTGTGTACCCTAATGAGGTCATCCAGGGACACCCTTCTTGGACCGCAGCCCGTAGCTTGGGAGTAAGTCCATCCATAAATGCTGCTGCTAGCAGATTGGCTTGTAATTTATTGCTGGTGGAGAATCCCATATCTCTAAACATTTGGAGTAGTCTAGTATGATATTTCTCAACTGATTCAGTAGCTTCTTGGGTGACATCCTTTAGTGATTGAGTCTGCTCTGTGAGTCTATCCTGGGCCCATAGTTGTATTTGTTCTAGGAAGTCTTCTCCAGATTTATAGTCTGTGACGTCAACTATCCTAGAATCATTAAGGGATTTCTCAACAAGGGGCCAAAATGAGTCTCCCGCTTTTAACATGGTGAGAGATTTTAAATCAGCCCATGTTGCGGAGTAGTTCTGCTGAATCTGACGTAACATTCTATAAAAGGGCATGGGCTTGTCTTCCGGATCGGGGAGTTGCTGTAAGAGGGTGGAGCTTTGTTGGGGCGTGAATTTGATGTACCTAACTGCTCCTTCCGGAACGTCTTCACTCCACGGTTGGGGGACGGGAGGAGCATTTCCGTGTTCTGCTTTTACAATAGGAAAAGAGCGGACCGTGTCTGAGGTAGCACAGGCGGCTTGAAAAAGCAGTGGCCTGACAGAGTCATTGGCAACAAGCAGAATACTTTCAAGATTGAGGGGTGATTCTCTGATCGTACTGAGTACCGCTTGGACTATATGTTTGACACATTCTTTTATGGGATACCCGAAAAGACCACCAGAAATGGGAGGGAACGCTATAGTGCGTCTGGGCATGGCCGCCCTATTGAGGCCGGAAGCATAGATCAGGGATGTCCGGACAACGGTTTGGAGGAGCTGTTTGGCTCTCTCTGGAGCATAGTCCCTATACACTGGCCCTGCTGCATGGATGATTAAATTACAGGGTAAATCTCCGGGCCCGGTGGCAGCTATACCCCCCACTGATACCTCTCCATGTTTCTGAATATAAGTATTAGAGTCACGCTGTATGGCCTCACCCCCTTTTTCACAAATTAATTTAGCAAGGCCCCCATTATGTTGGAGCCTCCCATTTGCTGGATTAACTATCGCGCCAACCGACAAGCTAGTAATGTCTGCCTGCATCACTTTTACAATAATTTGACGGGTTGGGCCGCTAAATATACGTTCAAACAGTGATTCGGGTTCATCATAGGTAACAAAAGAGTCAGAATATGGTGGTGCCTGATAAGCTGGGGTCCCGGCGGAGGTTGCATCTTCCTCAGCAGGAGCCCCATTATCCATCTGAACCAGACAATCTTGCGGTATACTGGGATACATTTTAACAGGGTCGGCTGGTTTGGCTTTGGGATTATAATACTGGCCAGTGGGCGTGACTAAGGGGCACACAAGAGCCTCACCAGTTTTAATATCGGGGGACATGGACGGTCGGGCGGCCCCACAATAATAACAATTTTCCCATGTTTTGGGATTTTGACACTGGCAACCAGAACATACCCAATAAGGGACCGGTACAGGGGCTGAGGGAGAGGGTCTACCGGTCGTCTGCGGGTATGGGGGTGGATTTCCCTGTAACATTTGGTCTTTTTCTGCCACTACTGAACCAGGGGTCACATTTTCTGGTCTCACATAACAATAACATTTCTTATTTCTCTCTCCACACTCTATTTCTTCATAACCCTCTTTCTGAAGATCTATAGCAACACTCAGAAATTTCTCTGCATTTTCCCACATGCCTTCATCCTTCAGTTTCCCCTTACACATTTGCATATTCGTTCTTAACAACTTCGGTTGCAATCTTCCCGTAGGGGGTAAATCTAACAGTTTGAACAACAATTTACATTTCTTGGTATACTTCTTTCCCTCCCGCTCTGTCACAAGAGTTACGGAATCCCGGGCACTGTAAGGCAAATCCTTCTTTAAAAACTGCGAGAACATTGTCTATTTTAAAAACAACCTCGGACACGTGCACCAATTACCGGCGGTACCTGGACTATTGAGCTTCAGCGATAAATCGACCTAGACGGGGAGGCGCGCAGGCAGTCCCCGGACCGTCACCCGTATGGACAATCCTCCTATTATCTATCAATTTATATCCTTACACACTCGGGATTCTTGAGTCTCAGTGATAAATCGACCTAGACGGGGAGGCGCGCAGGCAGTCCCCGGACCGTCACCTGTATGGACGATCCTCCTATTATCTATCAATATATATCCTAGACTCTTCCCCTTATTTTATAGTTATTCCGTAACCCTTATGACATATGAACATAAACCACACATCTGGCAGTCTCAAGACCTTACAAACTATATAAATCCTTGGCGGGAACCACCGGACTCTATGGTCTTGTATAGATTAACAATACTGTTACCGTCAACCAAGAGATCGCCAACCTGAACAGACTGACAGGAGTTCGGTAAAAATATATTCTGAATATATCTTACCTTGTCCTTAGAGGTTGATCAGGCCTCAATCAGTCCGGTCAGGGGACGATCGTCCGTGGATAGAGACGGGTCCAGGATTGCTCCGGTGTCCCTTCACAAGGATCCTGCCGACTACGCCAACTGTTGAGGTTCCCTTTTAAGTCAGGGTCTCTGCTCAGATGTGGATTGCCAAATTAGTATAACACAAGCCTGGGTGCACCCCGGATCCCAATAAATGACACACAGAGTCATATATCAGTTCCCTCAGGCTCCGCAGCTCAGACTGACGTGCCGAGTATATGTATTACAGAATATATAGGCAGACTATACGTTTCAGTTTCGTTTCTCTGTAAATCATAGACTTTAGTTTCGTTTCTCTGTAAATCATAGACTTTAGTTTCGTCTCTCTGTTAATCATAGACTTTAGTTTCGTCTCTCTGTAAACCAGCTGAATTCACAGGAAACCGAGAGTCAGCAGAAAAAGGCTCCTGGTTGAGTTTCGATTCACCTCAGAGAAAGAGAGAGAGAGAGAGAGAGAGAGAGAGACTTATTAGCTTATATAAAAACATACTGCGTTATTTCCAAGCCTTGCAATTAAAGCAGATTCAATATGGCTGAATGCATACAAAATGGACGAATAGTTTCTTATAATACTTTATTACCTTCACAGACAGCATAAATTTGTAGTGAAGGAAGTCTGCGAGCGTATGAGATTTCCTCCAGAGGCGTTCATAGGAGTGAGTGGAGGAACGTAGCATGCGTGTGTTGGAGTTTAGCCAGGGTCTGGGGTTAGAAGGGCGAAGACGGCAGAGAGAAAGCGGGGATGTAGATCAAGAGAGGAAGATAAGGCAGAGTTGTAGTTCCTGACCAGGTTGTCAGGGTCTGAACAGAACTGAGAGAGAAGAGGGAGGAGCGTAAAGTGGAATCAAAAGCTGGTAGGTTAATAGAGCGCAGGTTGTTGCAAAAACGAGGGCTAGGTGGAGAGGGAGAGAAGCGAGAGAGAAAATTAGATGAGGTGATGGTCAGAGAAAGGAAATGGAGAAATCGGTGAGAGAAAAGTTTAGTGAAAACCAGGTCTAGGTAGTGGCCATCCTTGTGGGTGCTGGCTGCAGTCCACTGTTGGAGGCCAAAAGAAGAGGTTAGAGAAAGCGGGAGGCTCAAGGAAGAGAGGGGTCATCAATGTGGCAGTTGAAGTCCCCAAGGAGAAGAACGGGAGTCTGAATCCTGGCTCTCTTTCTCTCCTCAAAGTGAGAGAGAAAGGCAGAAGGGGGATGTGAAGAGGTAGGTGGGCGATAGATGACCGCCATGTGGACAGGGAGAGGAGAGAAGAAATGGACTATGTGAACCTCAAAGGAGGGAAAAGCAAGAGGGGGGAAATAGGAAGGGTTCGGTAACGGCAGAGACAGGAGAGGAGTAGCGCCACGCCTCCACTCCTGCCATCAGGGCGCAGAGTATGGAAGAAGGAAAGGCCACCATAGGAGAGGGCAGCTTCCAGAGCAGAGTCAGACTGAGTGAGCCAGGTCTCAGTTATAGCAAATAGGAGCAGAGAGTGAGAGAGAAAGAAGTCATGCACAGAGAGGAACTTGTTGGAAAAGGAGCGAGCATTCCAAAGGGCACAGGAGAATGGGAGAGAGGAGGGAGGGTGGCAGGGGATGGGTATGAGGTTGGAGGGGTTGACACCAGAAGGAGTAGAAGTTGTATGTGGGAGGCGAGGACGAGAGCATGTAGAAATAAGGCAGGGACCGGGATTGGGAGAGATATCCCCAGAAGCAAGGAGGAGAAGCATGGATAGAAAGAGAATGTGTGGGTGATTTGTATGGGTGTGTTGTAGTGCAGGGGGTATAGCTGTGGGGTGTCAGAGGGCGCAGATAAGAAAGGAGTTCATGTGAACTGAGATGGAGATATATGAATAGATACATGAATAGAGTTAGAGACATGATGAGTCTGGTGGAAGGAAGTGCATAATGTGAAAATAAGTGAGGTTACAGCAAATATAAAAAGTAAAAGTGGCATCACAGCTATTGTTAAGTCCGGAGATGTGCAGTCTGGGATGATATCCTTATTTCCAGCATAGATCAAATGCAGGAATCCGAGGCAGTAGGTGTTGTCCACTTTTCAACTTCATCTACCATTATACTTTAAACATGTCTACTTCAAGCATGGCTGCAAACAGCTATGTCTGCTGTGTCTTATACTTTTAAAAAGTCACCTGGCTGGCCCAAGCAACTTAATTAGCACATGTGAGGGACGTTAAAGCAGGTGGGCAAGACAACACCCATCTTAGAAAAACCAAGTGTGAAATCTACATTGAAATTAAGACACAGCAAGGGATGATTTGAAGGCAGACAGACAATTTGAAATATGTTTTTACCTAAATAGAACTAGACACAGTAAGTGTGTAAATTGTGTTACATTGTGTGTATGTGTATGTCTTTTCCTGAAATAAATTACAATTTATTTGACCTCCTTGCTTTGCTCAATCAATGATACCAGTATAAAAAGGTTTTGATAAACATGGTCTCCTGTGACAACAGTAAAGGGAAAGTATGTGGCAATAACAGGGGTGAAGAAAAAATACCTTTTGCCCATGTTTGTGTTGAGCAGTGAAACAGCACTTTTCTGTGGCACTGCAGCTCTGCATGACACTGCTGGATTTCTTGGTCATACGAAAGTGCTGAAATTTGGCTTACTGTGTTTGCTTATGAAACTGGATGAATTCTCTCCTCTTGACAGTAGATAACTATATACAGCAAAGGGCAAGAATTTGCTATGGGTAGAAGCAGAGATAAGTGATCATCATCCATTTATCCTGTAATCTTTTGCCCACATCCCATTTGTGACTAAAATCACTCTTTTATCCATTCTCTCCACATATTCTCTCTCCAAAACCATTGCTCTATCTCCTTTCCCTTCCCTACCTCCCTGCTCCACACCCTCCCATCCAGTGTCCGTTCCACTCTGCTCCATGTTTTCCAAGCTCCCCATTACTGGGTTTGCTGGAAGAACTTCCCCAGCTGAGCTTTCCCCCACAGAGTCCATTCCACTCATCTCCATTATTTCTAGCTCCCCTAAGCTCTGGCTTACAGTTTTTTCTGCTACTCCTGTTTCTTTTGTTTTATTCCTCTTCCTCCTCACTTAATACATCTTTGTCCCCCTCTCTCAAAGTCTTGACTTCCCCAGACGCAGCAAGCTTATCTGCATCTGCGGTACACTTTTTCCACCTGACCTCTGTTTTTCCTCTGCCACATGGTATTTGTTTGTAGCGGCCATCTTTTTTTCCTCATGGCCTTCGTTTGTATTGGCCATCTTTTCTTCCTCTTTTTATATTTCCTTTCACTGTTTTGTTGGCCTCTCTCCTCCAGCCTCCCCTGGAGGCATATGTTTGGGGGCACTGTCTAAAACTGTGACAATTTTTGCCATTCGTGTTTACTATGTCCCAGTTGGTTACATTTTGGTTACATTTGGTACAAAACTCCTCTGTACATTCTTTCTGCAAGTGATCAGGGTCCCCACATCGCCTGCACCTTCTTGGTTGTCCTGCATAGTACACTGTTCCGTGTAGTTGTCCAATATGTATGGCATTCGATATATGCTCCTCTATCCTCTTTTAAAAGCACAGTGTACTTTATTACACCAGTTTTAATGCTGTCCTCATCGACACACCATTCTCGTTTCTTATACACCACTGCACAAAACGGTATCAGCCAAAAGGCTACATCCTCTGTATTTACATTTTCGTTGTAAATCGCAACAAAAACATTGTTCCTGGTCCTATTAGTCAAGTCCTCCATGGAAATCTTATGACCCAGGACGTACTTGAAAATGAGAGGAAACTCTCAATGTATTACTTCCAGGTAAAACATTTTATAAATAAAATAAATACATTTTCCCTCCCTCTTGAACAGGGTATACTGCTTTATACATTTCTCATGTGCAACTGGGTTTGGAAAAAAAAAACCACTTGGTAGCACTTAATTGGTGTCACTCCAAAAATGAATTCCAATTCCCTGGGGTTGAAGCCAAATAATCTTTGCAAAAACAAACGGCTGAAGTTCAGGCGACCCGTCTGGATATCATCATGCAGTGCAAACTGGACTGCATTTTTCCTCTGCATTTTCTTAGTCTGTCAACCGAAAAGCACTTTCTCTTCCGTCCAAGTTGCAGGGCTTATGCCCCCAACTCTGGCCAGCGGGACAGACACCTAAATGATCATGGCTAAAAACTCCCCTGCCAGGTAAGTATGAGTTATAATGGAGCTGGGGGGGGCAACTATACCTGTCCCAGGAACACTGTCACCCTTGTGGAGAAACCAGCCTGGTCATTGCTGCAGCAACCACCACAATACCTGAGGCCTAGTATCTGACCCACCACCGGCAGCAAGGAGCAGCTTAGGCCATTCCATGCAAACATTTCTCCACCAATGAAGATTTGTCAAACAATAAAGATCCAAGACACCCCTCCCCAGAAGCAAAACAAAAAAAACTCCCCCTGCCCCAACAGGCAGCCATGTCAAACAAGGCACTTCTTAGTTTTAAAAAGGAGGGAATCCCTTTGAACACCGCTCTGCCATTTCATCTGGCAGAGAGACAGACGAGGGCTGGGAGGGACACCCCATTTCTGGGGTGGCTTTCTACATCTCCCCTACCTGGCACTCTTTCTGACCTCCACTGACACCTGCTGCTGCATAAAAAGGGAGATGCCCTGCCCTGCTGGCACACTTGCCACTTTGGCCATGCCATTTGCTGCTTACCTGGCATTTGCATAAATATAGAAGCAAGCTAACACTGTCTGCTGCTCCATGGATAGATGGATAGGGAGATAGATGGGAGATAGCCTGCAATCTGTTGGTTTCAGCCAGAGAGGTGGACATTGGAAAGAGATGGATGCATTTTTACTGCAGGGGTACTGATAAATTGACTATTATACAGTTCTTGGCCCTTTTTGTTTAGAATGTTTCTTTCATATATATATTTATTTCCCTATTTCCCAATCCACCTGAACTTCTTCCTAAATACCTGCGCAGGTGCTTAATTGTCATTTCTACATGTTTGAGATGTTGCTACCTGGCTCTTTTTTTTTATACATGGTGGTCCTTTTGAACAGTTATTGACCAAGCCCAAAGCACAAGCTGTGGGAATAGCAGCTTGTCTGAACAAACACCTGTGGGTTGTTGTTGTATGTTTTTTCTAACAGTCCAAAAACAGAGGAGAGCGCACATGCAGTCCCCCACTACCAGAAATTGTGCAGTCGAGTTTCCCGCATGTGGGGAAATCACAGAGGTTCTGCTCCGGAGACCCTCTGCACATGTACAGTATAAATAAAACACATATATAAATAAACACTCGTTCTTTACCTTAGCGGCTATGTGCTATGGTAAAGAAGCAGCATTTCTGTATTTTTAATAATATTGTACAGTGAGCAGGGGGTTCCCTGAGCCAGAAATCTAAACTCAGGGGGCCCCCTGCTCCTGCTCAATATTATTAAAAGTACAGAAATGCTGCTTCATTACCATAGCGTACTGTATAGCCGCTAAGGTAATGAAGGGGTTAAGGCATAATAAACAATTAATACATTCAATACATATTTTTAATGTGTGTGTTAAACTTCCCTGCCTTCACTGTAATCTATGTAAAAACCCCTCCCCCTATCCCCCTATTGTGTGCGTTAAGCTTCCCTGCAATCTATGTAAAAAAAACCTCCCCCTATTGTGTGTTAAATCTCCCTGGCCTGTGTGTTCTGAGTGCAGTGTACTGTATGTAAATGTGGGGAGGGGGATCCCGTGTAAATAACCACACCCACCCCCGCTACCCACAATAAAAAAAAATCACACACAGCATCCCCGCAATACATAAATAAATAAATCTAAATAAATAAATAAATACATTTGAAATACATTTTTATTCCTAGTGTAGATGTGCAGGGGGTCTCGGGAGCTGAACCGCGTTGGTTTCAGGTCCGGGGACCCCCTGCCCCCCGAGATACAGACCCCTTTATGAGGTGTTAACCCATCGTGCCCGCTTTATTGTGGGTAGCGGGGGTGGGTGAAGGGGTTTACTGTATAAATGTGAGTTTATAAATAAAATAAAGAATATTATTTCTAGGGGCGCTCATTGCTCTTTTTTTACAATGTTGCTGGTCTTGCGGCTTTGCAGTCTGGCAGCAAAAAGCAGTTTGTAGTACTGAGTGTGAGATAAATTAACCAGTTCTTTTATTGCTGAAGTCGCCACAAAAAACTTTTATTTACAAATACAGTACAATACAATGGTGAAACATTTCAAGTGAACAGCAATTCAAAACATCAACACACAATAATACATACAGTACTGTATGATTATTTATAATACAGTATACAGCTCTGTACTGTATATGCAGTATACAGTATACTGTACTGTATTTGGGGCTTGTCTTTGGGGGTTTATTCATGCAATTATTAGGGTGACCTGCCTTTGGAAATACTGTGACAGTACAGTCCCAGCTATTTCAGCCACCCCACCCCCTCCCTTAGAGTTTTAAATCCCTCCCTGGCCAAGCGTCAATCGGCTGGCTCATCCAACCCTAATCTTCTGCCATTGTGTTGTTAATCCTCCCCTGGGCGGGCTACGGTAACAAGATTCAGCAGGAGGCCAGCATCTGATCCCACCATCCCCCTCCAACAACCCTTAGAGGCCTGCCTGCTTTGGAAAAATCCCCTCTCGAATTGGACATGTAAATCTGATGTTCATCCGTTTGCTTACATTAACTGTACTGTTCAGAACAGCCACTTCTTCTAAATTAAATACAGTACATTCTCTAATACCTTTAGAATAAAAATATACTGTACTGTATACTGAAAATATACAGGATAAATATACAGTAATGTGAAATAATCCGTTCTGTGGGTCTGAGCGGGTTGAAAGTCACCAGGTCCTCATACAGTACATTCTCGAATACCTTTAGAATAAAAATATATAAATATACAGTATAAATATTGTACAGTATAATGTTAAATAACCCGTCCTGTTCTTTTTTCCTTCATAACAGTATCCTCATTGTGTCTGCGGTACAGTAGTTCATTGAGAGAGGAGAGGTTTTGTGTACATCATTACTGCTGTTTATATACTGTACATTTGACTGCACAAGCAGATTTGACGGGACACAATGCCCCCCTCCCCCTTGGGCACCCTTTTTCCTGGAACGACAAGAAAACAAAAACTTAGTTCAGTTACTGTACTGCACAGTATGTGCATACTGTACTGTATTATGGCAGAACTACTGTAGGTGGCTGGTGCAGCTTTCTCTGTAAAGAAAAAAATGGAGCAGTTAGTAGGCATTTACTGTAGTACTGTCAAACTACTGTATACTGGAACTACTGTATACTCTGACTACTGTTACAGTAAATTCAATGTACTGTACTGTAACCGCTGGTGCCATGGCTATGTACTGTAACCTTATGGCTGCTGCTGCTGCTGTCTCTGAAAAGAAAAAATCTGTGCCATACTTACCTGTATCATACTGTGCTTACAATACTACAGCACTCTACTACTTTCCTGATGCTTGCCCATTGCGCGCGATGACAATGGGCAACACTGTGGCAATATGGTCTATATATTTATTGCATCGTTCCACGGTGAGTACATCGTTCCAAAAACTCAGTATGGCTTTCAACAACTCGTCCTTTTTGGAGGGTTTCGCCACTTTCCGGATATGGTCCTTCAGCTGATGCCAGACCATTTCGATCGGATTGAAGTCTGGCGATCTGTGATTGGAAAGAAAGGACAATTGGTTTAAGAGCTAAAAACAGTGGGGAACAAAAATGGGACACGGTCTACTGCACTTACTCCGCTGGCGTCTTCACCCAGTTGATGCCGCGCTCAAGGATATGCGCCGTCGACGCAGTGTGCTTGGGATCGTTGTCCTGGTAGAAGCGGTGACCATTGGTGAAGTCGCGTCTGATGTATCGCACTATCGCGGGCACAATGTTGTCTTTGAAGAGAGCTTTATTCATGATTCCTATAGCAAGAAAAGAAAAGTGCTCAATAGTACAGTACAGTGCATACGGTAAGGCAACACTAGTCAAGTACAGTGCATTAGGCGGCATTATATTTGAGAAATTGTACCTTCAAAGATGACAATGCATCCCGGTCCACGCATAGAGATGGCACCCCACACATGCAGCTTCACAGGGTGTTTTGGCCGCGGCTTCAAAGATATGCGGCCTTTTTTGTGGAACGCAAATCTTGCAAATCTCTCCAGCGACACAGTAGACTCATCAGTGAAGATGCAATCCTGGAAAGTCTCACCGCTGTCGATCCATGCCTGGGCCTGGAGCACTCTTTTGATTTTGTTTGCGTCCCGTATCATGGGGTACGCTCTGTAATAACAATGAATAAAAATTTTTTGCGTCACAGCGCGGTACAATTTGCAAAACAACACTTTTACTTTACAGTACCTCCTGTACTGTCCAGTACTAACCTCACACGTCCATATTTCCATCCAATTCTGCGTCTCATCTTCTTTATGCTGGTCTCGGATACAGTCAGATTGTGCTTTTCCTGCAGAGTGTTTTTAACCCTTAATGCACTTCTCTCATCATTCTCCTCACTTATTCTGTCCACCAGAAGAGTAGTATCCCTACAATGCAAAGAAATTATATTGTTTTATTAATATGCAGCAATATAAAATGTATACTGTACATGTAATGTTGTAATATACAGTAAATATAAATATACAAAAAATGAATACTGCTGTACTATAAATATAAATAGACAAAATATACAGTATACAGTACTGTTGTAATATAAATATACTATATAAATATACTGTTGTTATATCATAATAAATACACATCATATATATTCCGTTGTAAGATGAATTGCAATATACCAAAAGTGTATACTGCTGCACAAAAAATATAAATTGACCACAAATACAGTATATACTGTTGTAATATAAATATACTAAATAAATATTACATACTGTAGATGTACACTACAGTTTTCTATATTTTTTTTTGTTAAGTTTTATAAATATACTTACGCGGTAGTTACCCTTGGTGCCTTTTTGCGGTCTCTGTTTTTTTCCTTGTGCATGATAGCACACGGTGTTTGATGGCACAACGAGGCCAGAAGCAGCTAACCAGCGTTGGATATCTGCAATTCGGTGTCCACTCGTGTACATGTCCTTAATTCTCATGCTGAGATCCGTTGAAATCTTCTTAACAGGCATTGCTGCGAGTAGAAAGAAATACAAACACAAGAATGTGTATTCGATGTTTAGTCGATGTGTATTCAATGTGCAGTCAATCCACAAAATGGCTGGTGTATTTATACGTTAATGACTCACATTACAGTACGCCCACTTTCAACACCTGTACCTGGCCGCCATGCATAAAAGGTTGCACACTTTGCATAGGCCACCACTCCAGGATCTTTATCTGAGCTTGCCCTTGTTCAGATACTGTACTGCATTGTGCCATCTACTTCCATGGAGCAGCCCCGGTTCTATGGACGCAAGAACCCTCTCACCTCTGCCGTGCCTGCAATGCTGAAAAAGCGAAAGGCAGCAGCCGTTTCCACGCCAAGGGCAAAGCGACAGGCTAAGGCCAATAAAGAAAACCTTCTGCTGACCCCAAAGGCTAAGGGGTTTCTTAGACGTAAGCCTCATTATGTGAAGAAGAAATACGGTGATGTGCTCTGTACGCAAGACGAATGGCAGCCATCCCACCGAATCCGCAGACCACTTCCTCCCATATGCTTCGACGACTCTGCTGTAGCTGTCCCGGAAATCTTCAGCCCGGCTTCTCCACCCCCATCTTGTCCGGTTCCATCCGAAGATGCTGCCGCCTCTGAAATCCATGGGTCACTGTCTCCTTTGCTCTTTGACGACTCTGCTTCTCGCCCGGAAATCCAACGGTCACCTTCTCCATCCCTCTTTGACGACGCTGCCGCTTCTCCTGTACCGGGTATCCCCAGGCCACCTCCTCCACTCTCCATAGCTGCCGCTTCTCCTGTACCGGGTATCCCCAGGTCACCTGCTCCACTCTCCATCGATGCCGCTTCTCTCCATGCAACCCCCATCTCATCCTCCGTTGCACCCATCCCCCCAGATGTCCAGATGCCATGCACAAGCAGCTCATTAGACCGGATCCTGAATGGGATAAGTGTGGATCTCCCCGGGAATTCTATTGTGCTGGCAAAGCTAGATCTGCTTCTGGAGTCGGTGCTACATGTGGAGCACCCTACCATCGCCCGTCGCCTCAAGTACACCCGCTCCCAAAAGACCTCCTACACCCGCTCGCATCGAAACGGTGCCCGACATCACCCTGTGCGATCTGACACTGGTGCTCAGGGAGAAGTATAGGGTGAGGAGTGCTGGTATACCCCACAAGTATGCCTTGATCATTTTTAAGCACCATGTTCCCTACACGTTGTACTGCGAGTGGGTGTTCAAAGTGAACTACGATGGGAATCGCCAAAAAAAGGCCCTTCCTGCCAATTTAAGGCTACAAATTGTGGAAGAAATGCGGTGCTTTTATGCAGTTACAGATCCTGTAATGAAAGGCGTTAGAGACTGCATTAATGGCGTTTTGCGCCATGCAAGGAATCGGCCATGGATGGACAATGTGGAGGACGTTCAGTGAGACCATACTGTAATGTTGTGCTGAACTGTATTGTGCTGTACAGTACATGTTTTGCCCTACAGTTCCTGCTGTACTTAAAGGATACTGTACTATATGTTGTTGTGTGTTGCACGGTTTTCAATGTGGCCCTGAAAACCTGCCCTGTTTGCTGCCCTCTAGGACTGAGCTGGTGCAAGTCTGACTGACAGTGACAGTGTTGCGCACCATCCCACTGTAGAAGCATTTAATAAAGGCGCAATTGGCGTGGGAACTTCTGTTCTAGGGCCCCTAGAAATAATATTCTTTATTTTATTTATAAACTCACATTTATAAACCCCTTCACCCACCCCCACTACCCACAATAAAAAATAATCACACACAGCATCCCCGCAATAAATAAATAAATAAATACAAATAAATACAAACAAATAAATACAAATAAATACATTTGAAATACATTTTTATTCCTAGAGTAGATGTGCAGGGGGTCTTGGGAGCTGAACCGCGTTGGTTTCAGGTCGGGGGACCCCCTGCCCCCCGAGATACAGACCCCTTTATGAGGTGCCGGTATCCCTCTGCGTTAAAGGCCCCGATCACGTGACCGCGGCCTGTTAAACCAAGCAGAGGGATACCGGCACCCCCAAAAGGGGCCTGTATCTCGGGGGGCAGGGGGTCCCTGGACCTGAAACCACAGCGGTTCTGCTCCGGAGTCCCTCTGCACATGTACAGTATAAATAAAACACATATATAAATAAACACTCGTTCTTTACCTTAGCGGGTCTGTGCTATGGTAAAGAAGCAGCATTTCTGTATTTTTAATAATATTGTACAGTGAGCAGGGGGTTCCCTGAGCCAGAAATCTAAACTCAGGGGGCCCCCTGCTCCTGCTCAATATTATTAAAAGTACAGAAATGCTGCTTCATTACCATAGCGTATAGCCGCTAAGGTAATGAAGGGGATCAGGCATAATAACCAATAAATACATTCAATACACTACCCACTACCCATGGCAACCTCTGCTGCTGCTGCTGTAAAACAGAGAGAACAATTAACACTTTCAAAGTAATGTCCCCTAACCCCTTAATCTCCACAGCGGTTATTAACCGCTACAGTCATGAAGGGGTTAACCCACCCTCACCCACCACTTGGGATGCCTACATACCCTCCCACTCTAACCCCCCACCCCGTGAGGCCTAACCACCCTCAACCCTCACCCCCCATCCCCAGTCCCCGCAATATAAACAATACACAGCCCCACAATAAACATCATTATATTTATTAAATACATTACCCACCCCCTGTGCCCCCCCCCATAAATACAAGATTTATTCTTTTACATACAGGGTTCATAACGCAGCCCCACGCGAGTCCCCGGTGGGCTGGCAGGGCACCTGGACAGACCTACAGTTTGCCAGCAGCCCTTTTTACACAGGTTCTGGATGCCTGCTGGTGGATCCTGCCAGCACCATGGCCCCCAGGTGGTCTCCTTGGGCCACCGTGGGCCACAATTGGGTCCCCACGGTAGGCCCACGGATGTCTGGGAGCCCCGGGTCAAACCCACAGGTGTCTGCGGGGCCTCGGGTGGTTCCCTCGGGGGTCTGGGGAACTCACGGGTGCTCACTACGGGTCCGCGGTGCCCCCACAAAAGTGGGACCACACATCATCATTTGGATAGTAACATACTCTGATCAACTGGAACAACACCCTGTTCAGAATGTAGTGTGTTTAGGTCTCCTATGGCCAATATTTCCTGTTCGTTCCATTCCACAAATAAAGGCATATCTTGATCTGGGTCATGTGGTTTGTTGAAATACTTATATAAGAGCAACTTTCGACAGAATAGCTGTAGGTCTTTTGACCATTCAAACAGATCCATTGACATGGTGGGGCTAAAAGAGAGGCCCTTCTGCATAACACTGAGTTGGTCTGCACTTAGAATAGTGTCTGACAGGTTTATTACTGTAAGGGTTTCAGTGGGCTCTGAAGTTTTAGATAAGGGGTCAGGCAGTCCAATTAATTTCTTTTTCTTAATTGCCTTTTTCCCTCTTCTTGTCCTCCTTTTTGTGATGTACTCCTTGCCCCTTTGTCTAAAAAAGCCTTTTCCCTTTGTGTGCTAGTGCTAGGACCTCCCTCTAGGTCGGACGACTCTATATCTGAGGCTGTTATTTCAGAAGAGGTGGATGCCGCAGTGACTCTCTGTTGGTTTTTGTGTTTTTTATTAAATCTTTTCCCTTTTTGCCACTTATACACTTTGTTGTTCTTATAATCGTCTTGATCTCTATCAAATTTTTTCTTTTTGAATGCTATTAAGTCTTTCTCAAACTTTTCAAGATCAAGTTCTATTTTGGCAAAGGATTGTCTTTCCGCTTCTGAGAGTCCTGATTTAATTGACTCTATTTGATCGGATACCTCCACTACTACTGCTATATCATGCTCAATCAAAATTTGTAATAGTTGAAATTAGCATGTTGACAGTGCTTCCTCCCATCTTTGTTTATACGAGGTGTCTGTGAAATCAAAGGAGGGGAAGGTTTGGAGATGAAGACCCCTAGGAATAAATTTATATTCTGTATATTTTTCAAGTTCTGTCTTCGTCCACCAAACCCGCAACCTCCTCTGTGATAAATGTTTTAAGTCTCTCAATTTGTCCGCACTCCCATTGCTATGTGGTGTCTGTGGCTGCGTATTGTCTGATGGATCTATATTGAAGGCTGCAATATATATATAACAGCATATTCAAACTAGCATTAACTAGCATATTCAAATAAAGTACTACTGACCTCATCAATACGAAGTGTCCATCGCCAGCGCCTTCCTTCTCTTGCCCACACAATACATAGCCAATACCAAGCCAATACATTGCAAGTACATTCAGATATCAATTAACCCCTTAAACACCTTATCGGATAATAACCGCAAAGGTAATTAAGGGGTTAAGCCACATTGGCCCGATATCCACCCTTCACCCATGAATTTGTACTGTGGCTTCATCATGCAACTATATATATATACTGTATATATATACAGAGAGACAGAGATACTGTATATATATATATATATATATATATATATATATATATATATATATATATATATATATATATATACACAGTATATATATATATATATACACAGTATATATATATATATATACAGTATATATATATATATATATACAGTATATATATATGTATATATATATATACAGTATATATATCCATACAGTATATATATATATATACTGTATATATATACAGAGAGACAGAGATACAGTATATATATATATATATATATATATATATATATATATATATATATATATATATACAGTATCTCTCTGTCTCTCTGTATATATATACAGTATATATATATATAGTTGCATGATGAAGCCACAGTACAAATTCATGGGTGAAGGGTGGGTATCGGGCCAATGTGGCTTAACCCCTTAATTACCTTTGCGGTTATTATCCGATAAGGTGTTTAAGGGGTTAATTGATATCTGAATGTACTTGCAATGTATTGGCTTGGTATTGGCTATGTATTGTGTGGGCAAGAGAAGGAAGGCGCTGGCGATGAACACTTTATTTATTTGAATATGCTAGTTAATGTTTTTAATAATGGGCAAATAATCTATTATCCATATCTGGATAATAGTTATTTTGCACATTATTGTACTGTAGGTGTTGGGGGGAGGGTGTATGTATTGAATGTATAGGCCAGGTTTATTTTTTTTACATTCAGGGTTGGTTCCGTGGTTCTGCGTGGGACCTCTGGAGACCACCTGCGGGTATTCTCGGGTATCCCAAGGGTATCGGGCTGGTGGTTCCACGGGTGACACATGCAGGGATGATGATGTGTGGTCCCACTTCTGTGGTGGCACCGCGGACCAGTAGTCTGCGGGGATGATGATGTGTGGTCCCACTTCTGTGGGGGCACCGCAGACCCGTAGTGAGCACCCGTGAGTTCCCCAGACCCCCGAGGGAACCACCCGAGGCCCCGCAGACACCTGTGGGTCTGACCCGGGGCTCCCAGACATCCTTGGGCCTACCGTGGGTACCCAATTGTGGCCCACGGTGACCCAAGGAGACCACCTGGGGGACATGGTGCTGGCAGGATCCACCAGCAGTGGTGGGTGAGGGTGGGTTAACCCCTTAATGACTGTAGCTGTTAATAACCGCTATGGTGATTAAGGGGTTAGGGGACATTACTTTGGATGTTTTAATTTTTGTGTCTGTTTTGCAGAAGCGGAGGGGCCATGGCCAGGATGGGGGGGGGGGGGGTAACGGTATGTGGGTAGGGGGTGAGGGTGGTTAGACCTCACAGTATGCACATTGGGTCCCCCCCCCCCCTCCCCACATTTACATACACTGCACTCACAGCAATGCAGGCAGGGAGGGAGATTTAACAGAAAAATTAGGGGGGAGGGGGCTTTAAATCTCTGCCTTCAGTGTAATCTGTTTAACAGAAACATTAGGGGGGAGGGGGCTTTAAATCTCTCTGCCTTCAGTGTAATCTGTTTAACAGAAACATTAGGGGGGAGGGGGCTTTAAACAGATTACACTGAAGGCAGGGAGATACAGGGGATGTACTGTACTGTATGTTGTTTATTGCAATGCTTCAATGTGTGTATAATGTATAATGTTTTTTACAATTAGATAGATGTAATCCTTGGTATTGTAAGGGTTAGCTTTGGTTTTAAATTGTGTTTTCTGGTTGGTACTTACAGTATATATTGATTTTTGTTTACTTGATTGGTTAAAATAGTTGACTTGTTTGGAAGTGTTTGTATTTACTGGTAGAGTAGCTTGCAATTATATTGTTAACATTCATTTGCAGAATGTATATGGTGCATAGATTTTATGCATCATTTATACAATGTAAATGCAATGTACTGTGTGGATTGGAATGTTATGTTTTATATTGTAAGATCAGTTAGGATTATTAAATGGATTATTATTATTGTCTGTATGGAGAAGCGTTATTTGTAGGACAGTATGATTTTGATAACCATTCTACATGTATTTGTATATTGGTTCATCATGTGTGTGTATATACTGTGTATACTGTGTACAGTATATATATATATATATATATATATATATATATATATATATATATATATATATATATATATATATAAAATATATGTATATATATATATATATATATATATATATATATATATATAATATATGTATATATATATATGTATATATATATATATATATGTATATATATATATACTGTATATATATACAGTATATATATACACACAGTATATACTGTATATGTATAGGGATTGTTATTATATATATACTGTATATATACAGTATATATATATATACAGTATATATATACAGTATATATTTATTTCTCTTCATGTATTTATTTAGATTTGTTTATTAATTGTGGGGCTGCTGTGCGTGAATTTTTTTTATTGTGGGTAGCGGGGATGGGTGAAGGGGGTGTTTGGCCCTTGGTGTGAGTTTAGGACTTGCGGGGGTGTTGCGGGTGCACTTAACCCCTTCACGACCGTAGCAGTTAATACCGCTACGGTCGTGAAGGGGTTAAGTGCACCCGCTACCCCCCCCGCAAGCCCTAAACAACCACCGATGGGGCTAATACCCCCTTCACCCACCCCCACTACCCACAATAATAAAAATTCACACACAGCAGCAGCACAATTAATAAATAAATCTAAATAAATAAATTTATAAATGAATATAAATAAATACATTTAAAATACATTTTTATTGATAGTGTAGATGTGCAGAGGGTCTCCGGAGCTGAACCGCTGTGGTTTTAGGTCTGGGGACCCCCTGCTCCCCAAGATACAGGCCCCTTTAGGGGGTGCCGGTATCCCTCTGCTCTGCTTGGTTTACAGGCCGCGATCATGTCATCGGGCCCTTTAAACGCAGAGGGATACCGGCACCTCATAAAGGGGGCTGTATATCGGGGAGCAGGGGGTCCCCCGACCTGAAACCAACGCGGTTCAGCTCCGGAGACCCCCTGCACATCTACACTTTAAATAAAAATTTATTTCAAATGTATTTATTTATAGTCATTTATTTATTTATTTATTTAGATTTATTTATTTATTTTTTGGCGGCTGCTGTGTGTGAGTTTTTTTTATATTCATTTATTTATTTATTTAGATTTATTTATTAATTGTGCTGCTGCTGCTGTGTGTGAATTTTTTTTATTGTGGGTAGTGGGGGTGGGTGAAGGGGGTATTAGCCCCAACGGTGCTTGTTTAGGGCTTGCGGGGGGGTAGCGGGAGGGCTTAACCCCTTCATGACCGTAGCGGTATTAACTGCTACGGTCGTGAAGGGGTTTAGTGCACCCGCTACCCCCCCCCCCCCCCCGCAAGCCCTAAACAACCACCGATGGGGCTAATACCCCCTTCACCCACCCCCACTACCCACAATAAAAAAAATTCACACACAGCAGCAGCAGCACAATTAATAAATAAATCTAAATAAATAAATAAATGAATATAAATAAATATATTTAAAATACTTTTTTATTGATAGTGTAGATGTGCAGAGGGTCTCCGGAGCAGAACCACTGTGGTTTCAGGTCCGGGGACCCCCTGCCCCCCGAGATACAGGCCCCTTTTGGGGGTGCCGGTATCCCTCTGCTTGGTTTACAGGTCGCGGTCACGTGATCGGGACCTTTAAACGCAGAGGGATACCGGCACCACATAAAGGGGTCTGTATCTCGGGGAGCAGGGGGTCCCCCGACCTGAAACCAACGCGGTTCAGCTCCCGAGACCCCCTGCACATCTACACTAGGAATAAAAATGTATTGAAAATAAGTTTTAATGTTCCGCTGTTTGCGCTGAGAGAGAGCAGCGGATCTCTCTCTGCTGCAAACACATCTCGCCCCCGCCGGCCCATAGTATCATTTACTGTACAGTATTTACTGTACAGTATGTGCATATACAGTACTGTATACAGAACATGTAGAATAAATGCATAGTTTTATTTTTTCGGGTTTATTACACAGTATACTGTACGGCCGGAAAACATCAGCATACAGCACAATATTATCCATCGAAATCACCCCATTAGCCGTTTTCTTTTCTGAGGAAAAACAAAATGAAAAGTTTTAATGTACAGTAATGTTCAGCCCCCTGAAGAAGTACCCAGCCAGCCCCACCAAAATAATACGGCAACAATACAGTACTCACCATACTATTTCCCATTCAGCTGGCGCCGGCACCGGTCCACTGCCAGTACAGCTTTCTTCATCATCCACGTCGATAGTTTGCAGCGGGACTAGCCCACCTGTAGTCAGCAGGTGAGGCTGGAAATCGCTTAGGTACATGCAGGCTTCATCAAAACTGGCCGCGAAATCCGACTCTGCCTCAGGATCAGACTCGGGCTCAGGGTTGTCACTGACGGTGGGTCCGTTATCGGAAGCCGGTGCCGGTGCTGGTGCTGGTGCATTGCTTGGCAGGGACTGTCGTTTCTTAGTTGGTTTTAACACGACCCTTCGCCTTTTGCCGCCTCCATGATCATAGATACGGGAAAAACCCTGTGACACACACCAATACCCTCCAACAAATTGGGGCTCAATACGGTGAAAACAGGGGTCACTACATAACCTTTTCCTTATTGCACGCTTCCACAAATGAGGAGTTGGCGAAAATTTGTAAAAGTCATAGTTTTCGATAAAATACTGATAAATTTGAACAACTGTTGCCATCTTATCCTCTGTTGCATTAATCGCGGCCCATATCAAATAAGCATAACTTCTGTCAGGTTTTTGGAAAACGGGCTGCACTTGAACACTCATGGCGGGCGGGTCTCTGGGGAATACTGTACTGTAAGCGAAACTGGTCTTTGTATTTCTTTAATATGAAAAGCCTAAATTGATACATTTTTGCAACTCAGTCTCAAGGCCAAGGCCAAGTTACAATGGCACACTGTGGTACAGTATCTTTTTTAAACGAAACACCTGCAAGCCCACACATTACTGATTCGGCGCTTTACAAGTCAGGAATTTATGCCATCTGGCGGACACGCGAAGCATTGCAGCCTATTAAATCCTGATCATTATCATTTAACACATCAGCCGCCCGTCAGCCAGGCATGACCCGTGGCTGGGAAGGCAAATGCAACGCGGCATGCCAGAGGTGAGCAGCGGTGCATTCCAGGTATCTGCCAGGTACAAACTGGTCATTTGCTCGAATAAAGTGTGTCGCAGCAGTATATATAAAAGCAGAAAATAGCCGTGTTAGTCCAGTTGCTATAGTGCAGAATAAATGAGTTCTTCAGTATTCGGTGATACCTTTTTTATTGGACTAACAATTTATGTCATAGGACAAGCTTTTGAGAGTTATCCTCTCTTCTTCAGGTCAAGCAATACTGATATACAAAGGAATCTATGGCTAAAACAGTGTGGAGAGAGGGGAAAAAAACAACAGATATTTACAGTAGATAAGGTAGGGGGTTAAGTGTTTGAAGCCAGGGGACAGTGTCAAAGAAAGGTGGGGAGGGGGAGGGGGAGGGATACTGGGGGGGAGAGAAAGTGTGGATAAGAATAGAGGCAAGCAGGATAATTACAAGCAATTTTGATAGGTTGTGACAAAACCCATGTCCGCATTAAGTCCTTTGGTTTTGGTGTCAAAGAGTCTTATCATTCTGAGTTCAAATGTTTTCCGTTCTTGGGTGCTTTTAAACATTCCATTGAGGATTTTGATTTTTAGATCATTTATGGAATGATCTGGTTGTGAGAAGTGATGTCCCACAGGTGAGCAGTATCTTCCTTCTTCGTGATGGAGTATGGAGTGTCTGTGCATATTCATTCTGCCTTGTAGTTTTTGGCTGGTTTCCCCAATGCAGCAACCTTGGTCACATTTGTTGCACTGAATCATATACACTAAATTCCTGGATGAGCAGCTGTATGATCCTTTAACATTTAATGTTCTATGGTTGTGACTGGCTGTGGGATCCTGGCAAATATGTTTGCAGAGTTTGCAACTCTGAGATTATCCTGGCTAGGTGCGGGTTTTTGTGGTTTTTGCCCGGAGTGAACTGCGTTATTTTCGCGCTCGTGATATTAGCATTTTATTATCGCTGTCTGCAATACTGCAATGCCGTGTAAAAACTCAGGGGATCGTTTGCGAGCTGTTGTCTTGGAAGTCTAATACCTTCGTGGTTCAACCTATGTCAGTACACAGTCTGTGTGTGCGCACGCAGTAATTGTAAATCTGTATATTTAAAGTATATGTGCATTTGCAGTGCTGTTCTGCAGTACAGTATGTCTCAGTATGTCTCATTTGAAAATTGTTGAAACGCATAGGCGTGTACTGTGCTGTAACAGTGTCACATTTCGGCATATACACTGGCGACACACTTTATTCGAGCTCGGCTAGTCCCACGAATTCGGGTATACCCGGGTGTATTGAGGTATGTGACTGTTTTCTGCCCGAGTGCATTGGGTTATTTTCCAGGCAGGGATTGAAGCATTTTATTCCCGCTGGCTGCAATACTGCACAGTATATATATATATACTGCATTACAATTCATGAATTTATGCCATCTGGTAGACACGCGAAGCATTGCAGCCTATTAAATCCTAATCATTATCATTTAACAGATCAGCCGCCCGTCAGCCAGGCATGAACCCAGGCTGGGAAGGCAAACGCAACGGGGCTTGTCAGAGGTGAGGAGCGGCGCATTCCAGGTATCTGCCAGGTACATACTGGGTATTTGCTCGAATAAAGTGTGTCGGTGCAGTACAGCGCTCTCCTCTCGCTCAGGATAATTAACTGCACTGCAGGGTATTTCAACTTCTTATCTTCTCTACAATGCAGTACATCTCTCCCACACCATTCCTTTGAACGTGTGTCTGGTTTCTGGTTTCAATCACATTCCTGCTTGACAGCAGGTGATTACTACACATGCGCCTGTTACTTCGCCCACCACTGTTTGCTTGCTTTTTTTTTTTGTAATATTTTTATTTTCACAATCTGTGCTGTAGCTTTTGACTGTGACCCTGTGCGTTTGACTGCACATGGTTGATTTGTGTGCTTTTTACGTACTGGATTTGGGGGTGTATTATTATGATGAACTGCCTTTTGAAATTAAAGTATGTCTTTAGCTTTGAACTTAATGCAGCTGTACCCTGTAGCTCCCTCCCCCACGAACGCTAGCTCAAGGATTTGAAATTCCACGGAGTCGTCAATTTTCTGAATCTTGCCATTGTGTTCTTAATCCGTCCATAGCCGAGCTACAAAGCCTCACTGCGCCTGCGTGTACTCTAATCCTCTTTGAGATGGGAGCATGCTGCTTACTGCGCATGAGTCACCCAACCCCCCTCCACAGAGTCGTTAATTTTCTGAAGTTAGTTAGTCATTGTGTTTTTAATCCGTCCCTAGCCGAGCGTCAATCGCCTCACTGCGCCTGCGTGTACTCTAATCCTCTTTGAGATGGGAGCTTTCTGCTTACTGCGCATGAGTCACCCAACCCCCCTCCACAGAGTCGTTAATTTTCTGAATATTGCCATTGTGTTCTGAATCCGTCCATAGCCGAGCTACAAAGCCTCACTGCGCCTGCATGTAATTCTCTTTGAGATGGGAATTTTGAGGCTTTGTTTATGGCAATGCTTTGGAAAATCCCTTCTCGAATTTGATTTGCACAGAGCATCACCTCTCTATGCACCTGTGTGTAATCCTCTTTCGGATGGGAGCTAGTTGATTCCTGCTCATGCGCCTATAACTTCACCCGCCACTGATTGCTTGAGTGCCCCCCCAACTTTTTTTTTTTAATTATGATTTTTTAACTGTTATTTTATCCCCAAACCTGCAAAAACAATCTTGATATTACGATATTCAATCTGTGCATTTGCCTGCACATGGTTGATTTGTGTACTTTTTATGTAGTGTATTTGGGGGTGTAGGGATCAAATGACAGTATTATGATGAACTGCCTTTTGAAATTACTTTACTCTACAGTACAGTACAGTATGTTATTTCTTTGAACTGCTGCACAACTAATCCTTCATCCCTCCCCCACGCACACACAAACTCTTATCGACAGACACCTCCACAGAGTCATTAATTTTCTGAAGTTAGTTAGTCCTTATGTTTTTAATCCGTCCCTAGCCAAGCGTCAATCGCCTCACTGCGCCTGCGTGTACTCTAATCCTCTTTGAGATGGGAGCTTGCTGCTTACTGCGCATGAGTCACCCAACCCCCCTCCACAGAGTCGTTAATTTTCTGAATATTGCCATTGTGTTTTTAATCTGTCCATAGCCGAGCAACAAAGCCTCAGTACACCTGCGTGTAATCCTCTTTCAGATGGGAGCTTGCTGATTACTGCACATGACTCACCCCACCCCCCCTCCAACCCTTTGAGGCTTTGTTTACGGTAACGCTTTGGAAAATCCCTTCTCGATTTTGAAATGTAAATCTGATTTGCACAGCATTGGGATTAAAAAACCATTAACTGATTCATGTTGTTTTGTCATTCATTCTTTTTCATTGGAGTTCTGTAGGGGTGGGGGGGGGGGGGTTGTTGTCAATGATTATGATTAGCAGGAATGTAAATAAATATTTTATTTTATCAGGAACCAAAAAATACAAATATAAAAATAATCATGAATAATACATAATGCAGTCTTTATTAAGTTCTTCTGGCAGATTGAAATTGGATAAACATTTAGAAAACATTTGTAAAACATGGAGAAACTTGAATAATGCACATTTATAAGAATATTATTTAATAATATATACTGTAATGTATTGTAAATATAATACATTACAGTATATATTATTAAATAATATTCTTATAAATGTGCATTATTCAAGTTTCTCCATGTTTTACAAATGTTTTCTAAATGTTTATCCAATTTCAATCTGCCAGAAGAACTTAATAAAGACTGCATTATGTATTATTCATGATTATTTTTATATTTGTATTTTTTGGCTCCTGATAAAATAAAATATTTATTTACATTCCTGCTAATCATAATAATATCAAAAATAATATTACAATATATATATATATATATATATATATATATATATAGTAATATTATTTTTTCCGTCTTTATCTTGTTCCTCATTCTGTGTACAGTACAGTAGTTCATTGAGAGAGGAGAGGTTTTGTGTACATCATTACTGCTGTTTATATATGTGACGATGGAGAGGATTTGGCCCGGGATTAAAGGGGTTACACCCCAATTGGCCACTCTCTAACCTCACCAGGGAGACAAGGGGTTAACTGGGCTGGGGCCCAGACGTGTGATTTAACCCTTGTCATAACCTGAAAAGGTATATTCCCTGTTCCCCCCTGGTTTATTGTTAATCAGTGTCTGCATCACACACACACTAGAATCCATCCGGGAGCACAAGGGTTAATAGTCCTTTAATGATTATAGCTTTGTGAAGTTTTCCCGCCTTTTCAGGCACCATTTTGCAGGATCCCATAAGCCGCCATTACGGCTCAATGCGTTTTAATGGTGAATCTTGCTGTGAAGTCCGGTTCCTTAGAAGACCAGCAGATGGCGTCCGAGAGGGAGAGCGGCGGTTTCCCATTGAAAGTCTATGGGCTCATTGATTTCAATGGAGAAACCCTCGAAAGAGCTTTTCAGGAATGAGTTGGCTGCCTTCCAAACCGCTTAACCGCAAAGCGGATACAATGTCCTTTAAAAGAGTTAAAATCACTTGAGTCAAGTTCAACGTTAATTGGCGTGGGAATAAACTGTTCTGGGGGCCCTAGAAATAAAATTCTTTTTGCCCCTAGTTCCTAGGCTTCCCCCCACTCGACCACAACCGAGTCCCCGAATCCTGGACCCCCGATAAGGGTCGAACCAGATAGAGCGGGTCACGCCATAGGCTTTGCCGGCGGCGGCAGAAACGGCTCAGAAAAATTACTAAGTGTGAAATGCTGAATTTTAGGAATCAATATCTCTGGTTCCGGAGGGACCAGAGGATCAAGGTTTGGGGTATCTGTAGTCACTGCTCCGGCATCACTGCAGAACCATCCTTGACCCTCTTGGACCAACCCGACGGAGTATGGACCCCCTTGAAAGTTCGGGGCTTTTACCATTGATTCTAATGAGGGAAAAGCCGCATGGTGAAAAAATGACTAAGTGTAAAATGTTGAAATGTGTAAGTCCATATCTCCAGTTCTGGAATGCCCAGAGGGATGGGATTTGGGTGACATGTAGCCAAGGTTCCGGCTTTAATGCATGCCCATTTCCAGCCCCCTCAGACCAACCAGACGGAGTATGGACGACTGTAAAGATTTGTGGATTTTCTCATAGACTTCAATGGCGGCGGTTCCCCATTGAAAGTCTATGGTAGGAAACCCCATTGACTACAACGGCGGAGTTGCTCCATTGAAACCCATGGCGGCGGAGCCCGTTGTTTTCAATGGGGATTTAGTGAAAAGCTGAGATTTCTTCTTCAGTGGAGATTTTTGTATTAAAATGATTTAATGTGCATTTGTGTAACTCCGGTTCCTTAGGTCGTAGCAAGTCGTTTTTTGGACCATATGGTGTCCCAACTCTGGCAATGCGAACTGGGAAGTTTGGACCTGCCAGACACAACGGAACCGGATATTTTAATACGTATATGTTTTATGCTTTATATTGTATTTTAAGGTGTGGATAAGTTCCAGAGGAAATTCTTTTGGCCATATGGTAGCAGATGGCCCTAGGAGACGCCCCAATGTCTAGGACATAAGTATTGTTCAAAGGATCTTGTCACCCTCCCTGTTTACCTAAGGGCGGAGGAGGCTCAAGCCAGAGCAGTCTTTAAGTGTCCCACTTCACACCTTTCAACGAAGGTTTTCCTGCCAGAACTCCAAATGGATAGACTGGCTGGCATTCCTGATGCAAATGTGGGGCTTCAGAAATGAGACCCCAGAGTTCTACTGCGCATGTGCCAACTAGCAGGGGGGCATGGGTCAGAATGCTTTCCCACGTTAGTGAGTGGCTGGAGGTAATTGAAAACCAATCCCCTGTACTTAAGGTTATGGATAGGGCCACACAAGGTATATAATCTGTGGTCAAGCCCTTATCCATTGTTGTTCATGCAAAGTTCTTCATTGTTCTTCATGCAAATGATCTTCATGCATGCATGTATCCTGCCTGTTTTGCTGTGATGTCAACTGAAATATGGGAGAAGTGGCCTGTCTGTAACCCTGATGGCTTTCTTGCCATAATCTTTACGTAAGTGTCTATATTTTGCCTGTTATTTGTACATATCTGTTGTGTTCACCTTTATCAAGGAGTAAATTATATTTATCATATCTAAGTCTCGTCCCAGTTCAAACCCAGGTATATATATATTTATATATAGTTTTGGTGTAAATTACAACCTGTCACAAGCTACCGTGACAATATACTGCACATTTGACTGTACAAACAGATTAGAGTGGACACAACACCCCACCTCCCCCTAGGCCACCCTTTTTTCCTGAAACGACAAGAAAACAAAAAATGAGTGCAGTTATGTGCGTACTGTATTATGGCATTGTGTGATGTGTAGTACTACTGTAGATGGCTGGTGCTGCTTTCTCTGGAAAGAAAAAAATTGAGCAGTTAGTAGGCAGTTACTGTACTACTGTCAAACTAGTCTATACTGGAACTACTGTATACTCTGACTACTGTTAAATACTATTTAACCAGATGGCTGGTGCTGCTCTCTGTAAAGAAAAAACTGTAACTACTGTATACTTTGACTATTAGGAAAAAATCTGTGCCATACTTACCTGTATCATAAAGTACTTACAATACTACAGCACAGTACTACTTTCCTGATGCTTGCCCATTACACGCCGTAACAATGGGCAACACAGTCGCAATATGGTCTATATATTTATTGCAGCGTTCCACGGTGAGTACATCGTTCCAAAAACTCATTATGCCTTTCAACAACTCGTCCTTTTTGGATGGTTTCACCACTTTCCGGATATGGTCCTTCAGCTAATGCCAGACCATTTCGATCGGATTGAAGTCTGGCGATCTGTCATTGGAAAAAAAGGACAATTAGTTTAAGAGATACAGTACACAGTAAAAACAGTGGGGAAAAAATGACACGTTACCGCTGTGACGGTAGGGAGGGTTTGGCCCGGGGTTAACGGGGTTACACCCCAAGGGCCCCCCTCTAACCTCGCCAGGGAGACAAGGGGTTAACTGGGCTGAGGCCCAGAAATGTGATTTTACCCTTGTTATAACCTGTAAATGTATTCTCCCCTGTTTCCCTGTCCCATTGTAATGTCTGGGTTAATCAGTGTTTGCATAACACACACACTGGATCATCAGGGGTTAATAAGCTACAGTTTAAGGAAATTCCATTGTATCTTGTCTTTTCAGGAAAGTTGGACTTCAAAGGGCTTAATTGAAGTTGAGTGTGAAAAGAGAAGGTTTTAGAACCCCACATGATAGATGCAGATGGGGGAATGCAAGCTTTTGCCTAAATATTGGTTCTCTGTGTTTTAAAACTGCAATGCATTTGGTTTGTCCTGGGATTTAAACCCAGGTTGGTGACAAAAGGCAGTGCTCAATAAACAGTTACCTGAAAACTGGTATTTTGGTAACGGAGTAAGCCAGGACCCTGAGCCTTGGGGTACAGCCTCCGGGTCACCCCCCAAGTACACACATATTAAAAATATAACTTTGTCATAAGAGGGACATATATTTTTGATAAAGTGACTTTTTGCAGTTTTTGAAATACACAGGCAGAATGCTAATGGTGTGCTAATGTACAGGCAGAATGCCTGCCTTTGTAATGCATGAGGAACCAAATGGTTTGCCTCATCTGAGTCTAGTCACTTGCCTATGCACGCTTCCTCTCTGAAAGTGCATATCCAAAGGGAGGTGTGAATTGGCCAGTTGGATGCTAAATAGGATATCCCGCCAGACTTGAGCCTGGCTTCACAGGGGAATTGTTTATGCAAGGAGCTACCAGCCTGCTTCAAAAGGTTTTATTGATAGGGCCAGGGGGGGGGGGGGGGGCAACCCCAAACAGGATATCTGAATTGGTGACCTTATTAAATATAAGAATACTATGAGATGTCCTTGGGTGAAAAGGATAAGAGTTACATATTTGTAATCGTGGGATTTAGCATATCTTTGGGAGTCTAAACACTGTATATGTACCTGCTGCTAAATGCCAGATATTAATATCTCTATTAATGTTCATATTACAATGTAATGTTGGGTATCTCTGCGAACGTCAGGTGTCACAGACTGTATTAATATATCTCACCTGACTGTGTGTATTACGGAACGGAAGTTATGCAATGATTTGCAGTAAATATGAAATTTTGGTTGAGTTCTGAGAAACTGCAGCCCCCCTGCTATGATAATGAGCAGGAAGGCTAGAATTTATATACCTGGTCATCAAAGACTAATTGCTAATTGTTATGCGTGGCCTAGGGACCAAGGGAAGTGGATATTTTTGTAAATGTGGTAATTCACACTTCAATGGAAGCCAAAAGAGCTTCAAAGACTTTTTGCTAGCCGTCGCGGCACCTAGGGTTAAAGAGATGAGTTTGACATAGTATATAAGTCAAAGCCACCCTTTACCCAAGTTGTTCATGTGGTTCATGCAAAGTTGTTCATGTTCTTCATGCAAATGATCTTCATGCATGCATGTGACCTGCCTGTTTTGCTGTGATGTCAACTGGAAATATGGGAGAAGGGGCCAGTCTCTAATCCTGATGGCTTTCTTGCCATAATCTTTACGTAAGTGTCTATATTTTGCCTGTTATTTGTACATATTTGCTGTGTTCACCTTTATCAAGGAATAAAATCACTTTATTATATCTTAAGTCTCGTCCCAGTTCAAACCCAGGTATATATATATTTATATATAGTTTTGGTGTAAATTACAACTTGTCACAAGCTACCGTGACAACCGCACTTACTCCGCAGGCGTCTTCACCCAGTTGATACCGCGCTCAAGGATATGCGCTGTTGACGCGGTGTGCTTCGGATCGTTGTCCTGGTAGAAGCGGTGACCATTCGGGAACTCGCGTGTGATGTATTGCATGATTCCTATAGCAAGAAAAGAAAAGTGCTCAAAAAACTGCACAATAGTACAGTACAGTGCGTACAGTAAGGCTACACTAGTAAAGTACAGTGCATAAGGCTACATTATATTTGATATATTTTACCTTCAAAGATGACAATGCATCCTGGTCCACGCCTAGAGATGGCACCCCACAGATGCAGCTTCACGGGGTGTTTTGGCCACGGCTTCAAAGATATGCGGCCTTTTTTGTGGAATGCAAAGCTTGCAAATCTCTCCAGCGACAAAGTAGACTCGTCAGTGAAGATGCAATCCTGGAAAGTTTCTCCACTGTCGATCCATGCCTGGGCCTGGACCACTCTTTTTATTTTGTTTACGTCCCGTATCATGGGGTACGCTCTGTAATGACAAGGAATAAATATTTTTAGCGGTACAGTACAGTTTTCTAAACAACACTTTTACCTCCTGTACTGTCCAGTACTAACCTCACACGTCCATATTTCCATCCAATGCTGCGTCTCATCTTCTTTATGCTGGTGTCGGATACAGTGAGATTGTGCTTTTCCTGCAGAGTGTATTTGACCCTTAATGCACTCTTCTCATCATTCTCCTCACTTATTTTGTCCACCAGAAGAGTTGTCTCCCTACAATGTAAAGAAAATATATTGTTCTATTAATATATATATACTGTTGTAATATAAATATTAAAAAAATATATACTGTTGTAATATAAATATAAATATACAAAATATATATACTGTTGTAATATAAATATACAAAATATATATACTGTTGTAATATAAATATACAAAATATATATACTGTTTTAATATAAATATACAAAATATATATACTGTTGTAATTTAAATATACAAAATATATATACTGTTGTAATATAAATATACAAAATATATATACTGTTGTAATATAAATATACAAAATATATATACTGTTGTAATATAAATATACAAATTATATATACTGTTGTAATATAAATATAAAAAATATATATACTGTTGTAATATAAATATACAAAATATATATACTGTTGTAATATAAAAAATTTTTTTTAAGTTGTATAAATATACTTACGCATTAGTTACCCTTGGTGCCCTTTTGCGTTCTCTGTTTTTTCCGTGTGCATGATAGCTCACGGTGGTTGCTGGCACAACGAGGCCAGAAGTAGCTAACCAGCGTTGGATAGCAGCAATTCGGTGTCCGCTCGTGTACATCTCCTTAATTCGCATGCTGAGATCCTTGGAAATCTTTTTAACAGGCATTGCTGCGAGTAGAAAGAAATACAAACACAAGAATGTATATTCGATGTTTAGTCGATGTGTATTCAATGTGCAGTGAATCCACAAAATGGACGGTGTATTTATACGGTAATGACCCACATTAGAGTACGCCCACTTTCAATACCTGTACCTTGCCGCCATGCATAAAAGGTTACACACTTTGCATAGCACACCACTTGATGATCTTTATCTGAACTTGCCCTTGTCCAGATACTGCATTATGCCATCTGCTTCCATGGATCAAACCCGATTCTACGGACGCAGGAACCCACTCGCCTCTGCCGTGCCTGTCATGCAGAAAAAACGAAAGGCGGTTGCCGTTTCCACGCCCGTCTTCTCCACCCCTCGTCCTCAACGCTGCCGCCGCCCTCTCGGAAACCCACAGGCCATCTTCTTCAGTTCTATCCGACGACGCTGCCGCTGGTGCCTCTGAAATCCACGGGTCACTTTCTCCTTTGCTCTTAGACGACTCTGCTTCTCGCCCGGAAATCCAAAGGTCACTTTCTCCATCCCTCTTCGACGACGCTGCCGCTTCTCCTCTACCGGATATCCACAGGTCACCTCCTCCACCCTTCTTCGACGACGCTGCCGCTTCTCTCCATGGAACCCCCATCTCATCCTCCATAGCACCCATCCACCCAGATGTCCACACGCCATGCACAGGAAGCAGCTCGTTAGACCGGATGCTGAATGGGATAAGTGTGGATATCCCCGGGAACTCTATTGTGCTGGCAAAGATAGATCTGCTTCTGGAGACCATGCTAAATGTGGAGCAACGGATGCAACATATGGATCAACGGATGGAGAAGATACAGGCTGACATAGCGGGTATACATCATTTGCTCGGTGTTCATGCCCCTGTTTCCCCGACGCCAGAGCAGGAGGGTGACATGGATGTGATGAATGGGAGCATCGCCCCCTTCCATCACCAAGCGCACCCCCTCCACCAGAAGATGTAGTGTACATGTATGCCGTTGAGGAGGACATGACAACCCCGTCAAGACCACGCCAGGAGACAACACGGCGACCAAGACCGGAGGAAAGCTTCCTCCCAGACAACCTTCCATCGCCCATCGCCTCAAGCACACCCGCTCCCAGAAGACCTACATTCGCTCGCATCGATACGGTGCCCGACATCACCCTGTGCGATCTGCCACCGGCGCTCAGGGAGAAGTATAGGGTGATGAGTGCTGGTGCACCCCACAAGTATGCCTTGTTACTTTTTAAGCACCATGTGCCCTACTCGTTGTACTGCGACTGGGCCTTCAGAGTGAACTACGAAGGAAATCGCGTAAAAAAGGCGCTTCCTGCCAATTTAAGAAAGACCATTCTGGATGAAATGCGGCGCTTTTATACAATTACAGATCCTGTAATGAAAGGCGTTCAAGACTTCATTAATGGCGTTTTGCGCCATGCAAGGAATCGGCCATGGACGGACAATCTGGTGGACTTTCTGGTTTAATCACAGTACTGTAAGACTTGCACAATTCCAGTCCCGGAGGTCCGCAAACAGACCCGGTTTTCAATGTTGTCCTGAAACCGGGCCTGTTTGCTGCCCTCGAGGACTGTAATGGTGCAGGCCTGACTGACTGTTTTGCACACCATCCCACTGTACTGTATATGTTTCTTTAATAAATGAGATGTTGCGTTTTTTAAACTGTATTTTATGAATAAAGATTTTTTTAATCACAGGTAAGACCATACTGTTGTACGGTACTGTACATGTTTTGACCTGCTGTACTGTATTTCAATAAAGGGAATATTGTGTGTTTTACTGTAACTGGTATTAATAAAAAAATGTTTGTAAGTTTTAACTTGCATTTATACAGAAATGTTTTAACTTGCTGTACACACACACAGGACATGCACAATTCCAGTCCCTGATGGCCGCAAACAGGCACGGTTTTCAAAGGTTACCCTGAAAACTGGGCCTGTTTGCTGCCCTCGAGGACTGTACTGGTGCAGGCTTGACTGACTGTTTTGCACACCATCCCACTGTATTCTGTATGTTTTGACTTGCCGTTCTTTAATAAAGGAGATGTTGCGTTTTGTACACTGGCGACACAGTTTATTGCACTGCGGCCAGATCCGCAAGCCGGGAGATTTCCCGGCTTGCTAGTGGCCGCCCCTCGGCATGCCGCGCGTCACCGACGCGCGGTCACGCGTCATCGAGAGCGTGCGCCCCCTGCACGCGCGTCCAGGGCTCCCCGAGGGAGCCCTGGTGTCTCGCGATGTGGGGGACGGCGGCAGGGGGTTCCGGGGGACCCGGCGGACCCGGCAGCGAGAGGGAGAGCGCCCCGATCGGAGGGCGCTCTTCCGCTGCTTCGGCGCGCGCCCGTCACCCTCCGGCACGCGCCAGGCTACTGCTGCGGCCGAGAACGGGCAAATGCTCGAATAAACTCGGCCGCAGCAGTATATTTTGTGAATAAAGAATTTGTTTTTATAACATGTGACTGTAAACCATACTGACTGACTGTAAATGTTTTTACTTTCTGTACATAAATGTTTTCACTAGCAGTAAACCATACACATGTTGATGTTTTGAATTGCTGTGCACTTAAAATGTTTCTACATTGTACCAGTATTTGTAAATAAATGTTTTTGTACTTACTACACCAATAAAAGAACATGTTGATTTGTTTTACATTGTTCCATTGGCTCCTTTGCTATTGTAACAAAATACAGTGTTTCTAGAATGTACACTACTGTCCAGGCATACTGTACTGTATACTGTAGGCATGCTCAGTATAAGAGTATTAAAAAAAATAGAAGACACATACTGTACTGTATGTACTGGCACTGTATAGAAGACAAATACTGTATGTACAGTACTGTAATACATGTAGAAAAAATGCATTGTTTTTATTTTTTCGGGTTTATTAGACAGTATACTGTATATAAAAAAGTATTGTATACTGTATGGCCGGAAACATCAGCATACTGTTTCAGGTACAGTATTCTATCCTAATCAATAACAACGGCCACTAAACTGTAGACTCCGGTATGTGGGTTTTTAAATCCGATTCAGCAATGTGCAGACATTGTTACACAAAGCAATATTATCCATTGAAATCCCTCCATTAGCCGTTTTCTTTTCTGAGGAAAAACAAAAAGAAAAGTTTTACTGTAATGGTCAGCCCCCTAAAGAAGTTCCCAGCCAGTCCCACCAATAATTTTCTCGGGGGGCATCTCCTGTGCACATGCGCATGCGCCTACCGTCGATGTAATGACACGCATATGCGTTTCAAGAAGGTTCCAATGCGCATGCGCCTAGCGTTCCACCAATTGTTCAGTATCTGCAGTACAGTACTGTAGAAGCCGCTCACCCAATGATATTGCTTACAGGAGAATCGCTTGACTTTTGAATCGCAACGATATTGATACTGTACTGTATTGTCAAAATAAAAAAAACACAGAAAATAATACGGCAACAATACTCACCATAGAATTTTCCATTCAGCTGGCGCCGGCGCCAGGCCACTGCCACTCCAGTGTTCTTGATCAGCCACGTCGATAGTTTGCAGCGGGACAAGTCCACCTGTAGTCAGCTGATGAGGCTGGAAATTGTTTAGGTACATGCAAGCTTGATCGAAACTGCACGCGAAATACGGCTCAGGCTTTCTGGATAGACAGCAAGGGTTGTCACTGACAGTGAGACCGTTATTGGAAGCCGGTGCTGGTGCATTGCTTGGCAGCGACTGTCGTTTCTTAGTTGGTTTTAACACGACCTTTCGCCTTTTGACATCTGCACGATCATAAATACAGGAAAAAGCCGGTGATACACACCAATACCCTCCAACAAATTGTGGCTCAATACGATAAAAACAGGGATCGCTACATAACCTTTTCCTTATTGCACGCTTTCACGTATGAGGAGCTGGCTAAAATTTGTAAAAGTCATAGTTTTCGATAAAATACTGATAAATTTGAACAACTGTTGCCATCTTATCATCTGTTGCATTAATCGCGGCCCATATCAAATACGCGTAACTTCTGTCGGGTTTTTGGAAAACGGGCTGCACTTGAACACTCATGGCGACGGCTCTCTGGAGAATACTGTAACAGAAACTGGTCTTTGTCTTTCTTTAATATGAAAAGCCTAAATTGATACATTTTTTGCAACCTCTTCCTTCAGTCTCAAGGCCAAGTTACAATAGCACACTGTGGTATCTTTTTTACACGAAACACCTGCAAGTCGACACATTACTGAAGCACATGCGCATTACAATTCATGAATATCTGCCATCTGGTGGACACGCGAAGAATTGCAACCTATTAAATCTGAACCATTCTCAATAAACGCATCAACCGCGCGTCAACCGCGCATGACCCGTGGCTGAGAACGCAAAATGAATGCGGCATACTCCCGGTGAAGTGCGTCGCATTCCAGGAAAAAGCCAGGGAAAAACCGGCGATGTGTTAGAATAAAATGAGCCGCAGCAGTATGATAGCTCCAAAAAAGCACAGATTGTCTCCACTGTATCCTGAAAGAGACACTCCTGTAAGTAGACTCAGTCTACATTGGGAACATTATGTAAGGGGAAACCAGTAGAAATCAGTAGTACTGCGCAATGGTGTGCCCCTTTATCATTCCCAGGTAAATTGGGAGGCTGCAGCAGAGAAGAAAAACCACAGACATCAACTTCAAGTTTTGGACTCTGGGAGATGTTCAAAAGACTGATTTTGTTTCTTATGGACACAGTGTTATTCTAAGCGCCAGGTATCCTTTTTCCATCATTGCATCATTATATGCAGGTTTGAGATAATTTGCATTGTGGGAAGCCTTTGGCAGCTTTGGCCTCTTGTTATCACAACTGGTTTTTATTGTTTAATATTGCACATTGTTTAATATTGCACATTGTTTGTTTCACGTGTAAGTCACACATTATAGGTTAAGCGCTATAGTCAGGGTTAATTCCAATTATCAAGTCTATCATCTCACACCCACCAGCAGCTAACCACAGTCTTTATGGCTTTATTTACTAATAGAGCACTATTTGATATGGAATTTCATGGATTCATTGAAGATTCCAGTGAAACCATGGATTCAGACACTGAAAGTTTAGATACACAATTCACCAAATTAGAAAAATTACTCAATCAAGAAGTAAGACAAAAATGGGAATGTTTCACCTTAAAAAAGTATATTGAACATAAGAGAATTCCAAGGGGTCTAAGGGTCCAAAAACCACCCACTAGTGATCAAGATAATAAAAACTTTCTAGATGAATGGAATAACATCTTAGACACCTGTTCAATAGGGCTCATCACACTATTACTTAAACGTAGGAGTGTCACTCTTGAGATCTTAGATGAAGACATCAATAAAATTAGAGATCAATTAGAACCCTTCATGGAGTTAAGTGAATACAAAACTTTAGAGGAAAGAATTATCTCAAGAATGGAGAAACTGAGTAAAGAAGTCAAACTCAATAAACAAAAGAAATTCAATATGGACAAAAAAGCCTATGATGAGGGGAAACAAAGAAACTGGAAAAGAGATAAAAGTGTCTCAAATGTTGAGACAATTGAGATTATTCCAGATGTAGATCAAACAATCATTGAGGGAAAAAAAGATTCTAACCATAGCGATAAAATCCAAGAGAAAACTAAACAGCGAACTCAACCAGACAAATTACAGGGTAGTTCTAAGAACAAATTACAAAATAATGATAGGTTGAGGACAGAATCTCAGAGATATAAGGAAGAGAATCAAGTTTTTAGGAATTATCGAGATATATCTCTATTATATAGATCAAATGATAGATCCAATGGTAGAACAAATCAGGGACGCCCTCATTTTTTAGAAAGACGCAGGGACAACGAACCATTCCGAGAACAATGGAGGGAAGTGAAACACACACAAATAAGACAGGACAACAGGAGAGTAGAAAGAAAACGATCAAAGGCAGACAATTCAGAAGGAAAAGAGGAGGATCACGCAAGAGAAAGAAAAAGATCAAACCCAGGACGCAATTGGTAAACACTAAGACTAGTGTGTTCAATTTGAGTAAACATAATCTTACAAAAATTGAGACCAGTGTCCTGGAAAAAGGTTTAAATTTCGCACCTGTACGGGGGGCAAACATGTTTGAACTCTATGTGGATGTCCAGAAGTTCATTCGGAGACTCACTTTAAAAAAATATTACTTGAGAGATCCGGTCAGCAGGGAATCCACCATGTTAGGTCCAACCTCCATTGCTAAAGATAAACCTCCTCTTACCCCATTCAAAAACAAATCCACATTCTACCCAAGAGCCATGAAAGGTAATTTCATAAACGCCTTCACTGATATGGTCATTGGGGATTTAGAAACCTTAGGGGATTCCTTTACGATTAAAAAACATAATCTAACAAAAGGAAGAGAAAGAGCCAGTCAGAACCCTAGCTGAAAACAATAACATTGTAATTAAAGCAGCTGACAAGCGGGGGGGGGGGGGGGTCTGGTAGTCATGGACTCATGTTATTATTAGGAAGAATCCAATAGGATCCTCGGTGATCAGATTACATATAAAAAATTGAAAATAAATCCTACGGATCAGTTCAAACAAGAACTTTCAATTTCAATAAATAAAGGATTGGAGGATGAAGTAATAACTAAGAAAGAACTGGAGTTCCTCATGGTAGAAGAACCCAAAATACCAGTTTTTAGCTTCATCCCCAAACTGCACAAGGATCCCATCAGACCCCCGGGAAGACCGATCATTTCAGGGATCGGGTCCCTAACGTCAAACCTTTCCCAATTCCTAGATCATACAGTATATTACAGAAATATGTTATACAGTTCCGTCATACCTAAGGGACACCACACACGTGTTGAATTTAATTCAAAATCTCACTTGGGACAGTGACCTCATTTGGGTCACATGTGATGTGGTGTCCCTGTATACCATCATTGAGCATGAAACAGGTCTGAGAGCGGTACAAATGGCATTGGAACAGGACATTGAAGTTAGTGTAGCATTAATGGAGTTTGTTCTTAATGGAATTCGGTATATTCTCCAACACAATTATTTTTGTCACGATGGGGAGTTCTTTCTCCAGACGTGCGGCACCGCAATAGGAACCAGGTTTGCACCGAGCTATGCCAATCTGTTCACGGCTATGTGGGAATGGGAACGGATTTGGAGTAATAACCCGTTTGGTGCAAATCTGGTGCTCTGGAGAAGATACATCGACGATGTGCTGTGCGTCTGGAGAGGTACGCAAGATGAACTAACCCCGTTCCAAGAACATTTAAACGCCAATTCCTGTAACATTAAATTCACTTTTAATAGTGATCCAGTGTCTATTCATTTTCTAGACCTTACCTTATATGTAGAGAACAACTTAGTACACACGAAAACATATTTCAAAGAGGTGGATGCCAACACATACCTTTTGGCATCCAGCCATCATCACCCTAGATGGGTAAACAACATCCCACAGGGACAAGCTTTGAGATTAAAGAGAAACTGTTCTCAAAAACATATATATGAGGAACAGGTAGGAGAATTGAAGAACAAATTTGTGGCACGGAAGTATAACAAGAAAAAAGTGGAAGTGGCCATCGAGAAAGTTAATCAGGTAGATAGAACAACATTAGTGGATACAGACCGTAAGAAGATTAAAAAAGAAAGAGAGGGAGAATTCATACCTTTTATTACAAAATATAATAGTATGGCCCCTGAAATAGTGAAAACCCTTAGGAAACACTGGGGAATTCTCCAACGAGACCCCATTCTACAGTCATTTCTACCACCACAGCCACAAATCATATATAAGAAGGCCAATAATTTGAAGGCTTCATTGGCATCGAGTTGTCCTAATGATAGATCAAAACGTAAAACAATCACATGGCTATCTGATTTTAAAGGTTATTTTGTGTGTGTTAAGTGTGTGGCCAGCAATTACAGTGAAAAATGTGATCAGTTTCATTCCACTGTTACGAACAGAACTTATGAAATTGGCTCATTTATTAACTGTAAAAGCAAGTTCTGCGTGTATCTCCTACAATGTCCGTGTGGACTTCAATATGTGGGAAGAACGGGAAGACCACTTACACGTAGATTAGCAGAACACATTTATAACATTAAAAGAGGTTTGGAGACACATAGTGTCTCCAACCATTTCAGATTAGTCCATAATCAAAATCCCAACGGTTTAATCTGTAAAGGGATAGATTGTCCCAAGCTTAATTGGAGGGGAGGTGATAGGTTAAACAATTTGTCTAAGAAAGAAAGTTTTTGGATCTACACTTTAAAAACTCTTGCCCCTAAGGGTTTAAATATAGAGTTTGACTTGGCTTCATTTTTAAAAGATTAACATTTGTTGCGTATATATTTGTCTAACAGCATATAAGGTTGGTCTAATGTATATGTATGTTTTTATTGTGACAGTCACCAGTATAGTTGTAAGTTTGTTGTGTAGATGTGCCTCTGAACCCCAGGGTGTTGTGTTGTCATCCTCAGATACACATCATTATGTAACAGACAGGAATGCACTATTATGGGATTAACATGTAATTATCACTTAAGGGGTTAATCATTCCTTGGGGGGTATATAGTAAGGGATCGCAAGTAGCTCCTTATTCCTTTGAGAAAGTGACGTCCCTACGTCACAAAACGCATTAGGGTAGGAGTCACTAGAGTTTGTCTGTCAGCAATAGACTCGCAGTGACTGCAGAGGTGCGCAGTTTGTCAGACCTGTTGGTTGTATACCGGAACGCAGCCCAACGGGGGGAGAGACGCAGACGCACCAAACCGGCTGAAATAAGCTGTGAGAGAGCATACCTCAACCGTAGCAGTTACAGGAGTAACATCGCAAGCTGCGGACGGCAGTCTCGTGTCATTTTAAATCGCATGTATTCACGTGAGTACATGTGAGTGATTTTACATTTGTTTTAGGCTTGTTTTAGCCATGTTGTTTAGGCTTGTTGAAGCCGTTTTTTATTAAATTTGTGATCACCTTTTGCAATTGTCAATTCTCCTTCTCTGGGGGTCCGTGTGTTTTGGGTGATTCTGGAATCACGGAGTTTCAAGAGTTAAAGGAAGTACCCGGGGGATTCGTGGCACAGGTGGACTGTGGAGGGATTAAAGCACAGATTGTCTCCACTGTATCCTGAAAGAGACACTCCTGTAAGTAGACTCAGTCTACATTGGGAATGTTATTTAAGGGGAAACCACTTGAAATCAGTAGTACTGCGCAATGATGTGCCCCTTTATCATTTCCAGGTAAATTGGGAGGCTGCAGCAGTGAAGAAAAACCACAGACATCAACTTTAAGTTTTGGACTCTGGGAGATGTTCAAAAGACTGATTTTGTTTCTTATGGACACAGTGTTATTCTAAGCGCCAGGTATCCTTTTTCCATCATTGTATCATTATATGCAGGTTTGAGATAATTTGCATTGTGGGAAGCCTTTGGCAGCTTTGGCCTCTTGTTATCACAACTGGTTTTTATTGTTTAATATTGCACATTGTTTAATATTGCACATTGTTTAATATTGCACATTGTTTGTTTCACGTGTAAGTCACACATTATAGGTTAAGCGCTATAGTCAGGGTTAATTCCAATTATCATGATAGCTCCAAAAGCATTCTCCTTAGATGAGCTGGTACTGATGGTAGACAAACCCCAGACAGGTAGGGTGGACAGGGGTTACATTTGAACTTGGTGATGATGTGAGGGCTCAAATAGAACTGGTCCGAAACCCTAGGGGCCACACAGATGACAGCCGTCCCGAAGACTGCTCCCCCCCCCTCTTTCATATCTGTTGTTTGGTTTTGTAAAGTTGTGAGTCAGTATGTCTCCCCTGTCAGTCTAGTTGTTTCACATAATTATATAATGTAGTGCTATGGATGCTGATTTACAAGACAATGTGTTGTTAGCTTATGTGATGCCTGTACCATGCACTCAATAAAAAACTTTTGGTTGAAAAAAGTTGGTCATATCAGACCGGATGGTCGGACCGTGCCAAGTCTGGGGGACCCCATAAGGGGCAACGCTCCCAAGCTGCACAGCCAGTCGCCCGTGTGCGACTGGCACACACAGAGGAACCAAGGCCAGCCGAAGATTCAACCCCCAGAAGGACATCCCCGGAGAGATCTGCCCTTGCTTTCCCAGGACCAGCAGCGGAGATGGAGGGGCATCAAGTTGCACCAGTCGGGTTGCAATCTAACGATGTCCGGCAGAAGCATCTGCGGAGGGTGACCATTGAGGATTGGCAAGCAGACGGCAAGCTGGATTCTGGTGCCACTGTTACCCTGGTCAGACCGGACATGGTCTGACCAGAGGATTTGCTCCCGGGCACCGGGATGCGTGTGACCATGCCACATGGTGGACCGCGGTCGCTCCAGGTTACCTGGGTTTTTTTGGACTGGGGTGCCAGTCGTGTCATGAGGGAGGTGGGGGTGCTGCCTGGGTTGGATGCGGAAGTGTTGCTTGGCATTGACCTGGGGCATGTGACATGCATGTTCACTGCAGAGCTGACTCCTGTTGTGGTGATTACTATGAGCCAGAAAACAAGGATGGCAGCAGAACCAACCCCTGCCCCTGCATTTGGGACCAACGGTTCCAGCAGTCTCTGAGGAGACGAGACAGGTGTGGCTGGAGAGGGTTAACCAGGCCTATAATAAAAGGAATTATGCCCGGCTGGTTAACCCTAATCCCTGTTGGGGCTGAAGAGGTTAAACTGTACTAGCCCCATCATATCATGTTTTCCCCTACACTATCTTTTTTTGTCCCTGTTTTGCAGCTAAGAAGCTAGCTGCAGTTACACTGTATGAATGAAAATGTGCTAACTGTATTTGTGACACAAGGGGGAGCCTCTTGCACTGAACCAAGCGCTAAGCGAAGAATTATGCCTGTGAATGGGTGGCCGCTTTGAAGTATAGGTATCACTTTCTAAGCTGTAGACTTCTAAACTTCAAAGTCAATTGGATAAGTGGTTTGCGGTCTAGCTGAAGTGCCTTCTTGTCAAAATGTATCCAGCAGTCTTGTTATCCACTTAAGCTGAAATTGTTGGCGTGTGTCTGCGGTTACCGATCAAAAGCCAGCACAGATACATTGTATGCCGGCTTGTAACCCAGACCAATTATAGGTCAAACCTCAACCCACATCAGAGAGCCCGTTCAATTAAGTGGATAACTTGCTCTAGGAAAGAGCTAGCACTCTAATTTTTGGAGTGCAGTTAGTCACACATGAACCATGAACATACATATGATTTTTATATTTGCAACATATGCAGAACATACATTTATAAACATACTGTATTTCAATGGTGTTTTAAAATGTACAGGCATGAACCCTTTCCTGCCAGACCGGCAATTAATCCATCAACTTGCCCATATGTTATGAATGAATGAGCTGAGGAATTTTTCATCTCCGCACTTCAAAAGGGCACCCTGCTAAGGTGGTGCCACAGTGTCTAAGAGAAGTCCGGAGTTGAAAAGCCTCCGAGACCCAAGGTGTTAGGGTGGCTGGGATATTTGTAAGTACCAGATACCGGTGTGAAGTATGGGCACTTCATACTTGGTAACCAAACCCCAGACTTACTGTCGCCAGCAAGAGGTTGGGCCCGGTATGCTAAGTAGCTCAGGTGTGAGGTCAGCACATGCTCTGTGCAAACCGGGAAGCAACTTCTGCCCTCTTTGTAAGGTACTGGCAAGTCTGGGATACGTGAGGGAAAATATTCCCAGGAGAGGATTGGGTGTATATGTTAGGTATAGGACCCTTAACCCTATAAAACTGCCTGCCGCCCAGTCCCAGTGAGATTCACCTAAGATCAACCAAGAAACGTCCAAGGTTTAGCGTCAGCGGTTCCGGAGTGTGAGGGGTTAACCTACATTGTAACGAAGATTTGAACCCTGTTCCGGAATTCGTTTGAGCTAAGGATTCCCGAAAGAATCTTGTAAAGACTTTTCGAAAGAATTCCTTTTAGCGGAGATATAGGGCTGGCAAGTTGCACCCCTAGTCAAGGACTGTCGCAGTGTAACATACGTGCTTGCCACAAACTGGTACCGGACCGTGGGGCTGAGGTGGGGATATATATAAACACCGACCCTAGGCCACGGAGTCAGGTCCGGAGTGCGGATTTCATAATCAGACATAGCCAGGTCAGGATTGGAGAAGGTAGGGTTAACTTTATCCAGGCAGGGGTCAAGGCAGGTGGCACAGGAGCGATGGTCAAGGAAACAAGCCGAGGTCATCAACAGGAAATCTTGGGTGAAGGTACTTCAGGGATAGGAACAGGAACTGGAAATCCAGTGCTTCAGCACAGAACGGCACCCCCTAGCCGGGTACAGCCGAGAGTTGTGGAGACCACTGGGAACAGGAACTGAGGAAAGCTTCCTCCCAGACAACCTTCCATCGCCCATCGCCTCAAGCACACCCGCTCCCAGAAGACCTACATTCGCTCGCATCGATACGGTGCCCGACATCACCCTGTGCGATCTGCCACCGGCGCTCAGGGAGAAGTATAGGGTGATGAGTGCTGGTGCACCCCACAAGTATGCCTTGTTACTTTTTAAGCACCATGTGCCCTACTCGTTGTACTGCGACTGGGCCTTCAGAGTGAACTACGAAGGAAATCGCGTAAAAAAGGCGCTTCCTGCCAATTTAAGAAAGACCATTCTGGATGAAATGCGGCGCTTTTATACAATTACAGATCCTGTAATGAAAGGCGTTCAAGACTTCATTAATGGCGTTTTGCGCCATGCAAGGAATCGGCCATGGACGGACAATCTGGTGGACTTTCTGGTTTAATCACGGTACTGTAAGACTTGCACAATTCCAGTCCCGGAGGTCCGCAAACAGACCCGGTTTTCAATGTTGTCCTGAAACCGGGCCTGTTTGCTGCCCTCGAGGACTGTAATGACGCGGTGTGCTTGGGATCATTGTCCTGGTAGAAGCGGTGACCATTGGTGAAGTCGCGTCTGATGTATCGCACTATCGCGGGCACAATGTTGTCTTTGAAGAGAGCTTTATTCATGATTCCTATAGCAAGAAAAGAAAAGTGCTCAATAGTACAGTACAGTGCATACGGTAAGGCAACACTAGTCAAGTACAGTGCATTAGGCGGCATTATATTTGAGAAATTGTACCTTCAAAGATGACAATGCATCCCGGTCCACGCATAGAGATGGCACCCCACACATGCAGCTTCACAGGGTGTTTTGGCCGCGGCTTCAAAGATATGCGGCCTTTTTTGTGGAACGCAAATCTTGCAAATCTCTCCAGCGACACAGTAGACTCATCAGTGAAGATGCAATCCTGGAAAGTCTCACCGCTGTCGATCCATGCCTGGGCCTGGAGCACTCTTTTGATTTTGTTTGCGTCCCGTATCATGGGGTACGCTCTGTAATAACAATGAATAAAAATTTTTTGCGTCACAGCGCGGTACAGTTTGCAAAACAACACTTTTACTTTACAGTACCTCCTGTACTGTCCAGTACTAACCTCACACGTCCATATTTCCATCCAATTCTGCGTCTCATCTTCTTTATGCTGGTCTCGGATACAGTCAGATTGTGCTTTTCCTGCAGAGTGTTTTTAACCCTTAATGCACTTCTCTCATCATTCTCCTCACTTATTCTGTCCACCAGAAGAGTAGTATCCCTACAATGCAAAGAAATTATATTGTTTTATTAATATGCAGCAATATAAAATGTATACTGTACATGTAATGTTGTAATATACAGTAAATATAAATATACAAAAAATGAATACTGCTGTACTATAAATATAAATAGACAAAATATACAGTATACAGTACTGTTGTAATATAAATATACTATATAAATATACTGTTGTTATATCATAATAAATACACATCATATATATTCCGTTGTAAGATGAATTGCAATATACCAAAAGTGTATACTGCTGCACAAAAAATATAAATTGACCACAAATACAGTATATACTGTTGTAATATAAATATACTAAATAAATATTACATACTGTAGATGTACACTACAGTTTTCTATATTTTTTTTTGTTAAGTTTTATAAATATACTTACGCGGTAGTTACCCTTGGTGCCTTTTTGCGGTCTCTGTTTTTTTCCTTGTGCATGATAGCACACGGTGTTTGATGGCACAACGAGGCCAGAAGCAGCTAACCAGCGTTGGATATCTGCAATTCGGTGTCCACTCGTGTACATGTCCTTAATTCTCATGCTGAGATCCGTTGAAATCTTCTTAACAGGCATTGCTGCGAGTAGAAAGAAATACAAACACAAGAATGTGTATTCGATGTTTAGTCGATGTGTATTCAATGTGCAGTCAATCCACAAAATGGCTGGTGTATTTATACGTTAATGACTCACATTACAGTACGCCCACTTTCAACACCTGTACCTGGCCGCCATGCATAAAAGGTTGCACACTTTGCATAGGCCACCACTCCAGGATCTTTATCTGAGCTTGCCCTTGTTCAGATACTGTACTGCATTGTGCCATCTACTTCCATGGAGCAGCCCCGGTTCTATGGACGCAAGAACCCTCTCACCTCTGCCGTGCCTGCAATGCTGAAAAAGCGAAAGGCAGCAGCCGTTTCCACGCCAAGGGCAAAGCGACAGGCTAAGGCCAATAAAGAAAACCTTCTGCTGACCCCAAAGGCTAAGGGGTTTCTTAGACGTAAGCCTCATTATGTGAAGAAGAAATACGGTGATGTGCTCTGTACGCAAGACGAATGGCAGCCATCCCACCGAATCCGCAGACCACTTCCTCCCATATGCTTCGACGACTCTGCTGTAGCTGTCCCGGAAATCTTCAGCCCGGCTTCTCCACCCCCATCTTGTCCGGTTCCATCCGAAGATGCTGCCGCCTCTGAAATCCATGGGTCACTGTCTCCTTTGCTCTTTGACGACTCTGCTTCTCGCCCGGAAATCCAACGGTCACCTTCTCCATCCCTCTTTGACGACGCTGCCGCTTCTCCTGTACCGGGTATCCCCAGGCCACCTCCTCCACTCTCCATAGCTGCCGCTTCTCCTGTACCGGGTATCCCCAGGTCACCTGCTCCACTCTCCATCGATGCTGCTTCTCTCCATGCAACCCCCATCTCATCCTCCGTTGCACCCATCCCCCCAGATGTCCAGATGCCATGCACAAGCAGCTCATTAGACCGGATCCTGAATGGGATAAGTGTGGATCTCCCCGGGAATTCTATTGTGCTGGCAAAGCTAGATCTGCTTCTGGAGTCGGTGCTACATGTGGAGCACCCTACCATCGCCCGTCGCCTCAAGTACACCCGCTCCCAAAAGACCTCCTACACCCGCTCGCATCGAAACGGTGCCCGACATCACCCTGTGCGATCTGACACTGGTGCTCAGGGAGAAGTATAGGGTGAGGAGTGCTGGTATACCCCACAAGTATGCCTTGATCATTTTTAAGCACCATGTTCCCTACACGTTGTACTGCGAGTGGGTGTTCAAAGTGAACTACGATGGGAATCGCCAAAAAAAGGCCCTTCCTGCCAATTTAAGGCTACAAATTGTGGAAGAAATGCGGTGCTTTTATGCAGTTACAGATCCTGTAATGAAAGGCGTTAGAGACTGCATTAATGGCGTTTTGCGCCATGCAAGGAATCGGCCATGGATGGACAATGTGGAGGACGTTCAGTGAGACCATACTGTAATGTTGTGCTGAACTGTATTGTGCTGTACAGTACATGTTTTGCCCTACAGTTCCTGCTGTACTTAAACAAAGGATACTGTACTATATGTTGTTGTGTGTTGCACGGTTTTCAATGTGGCCCTGAAAACCTGCCCTGTTTGCTGCCCTCTAGGACTGAGCTGGTGCAAGTCTGACTGACAGTGACAGTGTTGCGCACCATCCCACTGTAGAAGCATTTAATAAAGGCGCAATTGGTGTGGGAACTTCTGTTCTAGGGCCCCTAGAAATAATATTCTTTATTTTATTTATAAACTCACATTTATAAACCCCTTCACCCACCCCCACTACCCACAATAAAAAATAATCACACACAGCATCCCCGCAATAAATAAATAAATAAATACAAATAAATACAAACAAATAAATACAAATAAATACATTTGAAATACATTTTTATTCCTAGAGTAGATGTGCAGGGGGTCTTGGGAGCTGAACCGCGTTGGTTTCAGGTCGGGGGACCCCCTGCCCCCCGAGATACAGACCCCTTTATGAGGTGCCGGTATCCCTCTGCGTTAAAGGCCCCGATCACGTGACCGCGGCCTGTTAAACCAAGCAGAGGGATACCGGCACCCCCAAAAGGGGCCTGTATCTCGGGGGGCAGGGGGTCCCTGGACCTGAAACCACAGCGGTTCTGCTCCGGAGTCCCTCTGCACATGTACAGTATAAATAAAACACATATATAAATAAACACTCGTTCTTTACCTTAGCGGGTCTGTGCTATGGTAAAGAAGCAGCATTTCTGTATTTTTAATAATATTGTACAGTGAGCAGGGGGTTCCCTGAGCCAGAAATCTAAACTCAGGGGGCCCCCTGCTCCTGCTCAATATTATTAAAAGTACAGAAATGCTGCTTCATTACCATAGCGTATAGCCGCTAAGGTAATGAAGGGGTTAAGGCATAATAACCAATAAATACATTCAATACACTACCCACTACCCATGGCAACCTCTGCTGCTGCTGCTGTAAAACAGAGAGAACAATTAACACTTTCAAAGTAATGTCCCCTAACCCCTTAATCTCCACAGCGGTTATTAACCGCTACAGTCATGAAGGGGTTAACCCACCCTCACCCACCACTTGGGATGCCTACATACCCTCCCACTCTAACCCCCCACCCCGTGAGGCCTAACCACCCTCAACCCTCACCCCCCATCCCCAGTCCCCGCAATATAAACAATACACAGCCCCACAATAAACATCATTATATTTATTAAATACATTACCCACCCCCTGTGCCCCCCCCCATAAATACAAGATTTATTCTTTTACATACAGGGTTCATAACGCAGCCCCACGCGAGTCCCCGGTGGGCTGGCAGGGCACCTGGACAGACCTACAGTTTGCCAGCAGCCCTTTTTACACAGGTTCTGGATGCCTGCTGGTGGATCCTGCCAGCACCATGGCCCCCAGGTGGTCTCCTTGGGCCACCGTGGGCCACAATTGGGTCCCCACGGTAGGCCCACGGATGTCTGGGAGCCCCGGGTCAAACCCACAGGTGTCTGCGGGGCCTCGGGTGGTTCCCTCGGGGGTCTGGGGAACTCACGGGTGCTCACTACGGGTCCGCGGTGCCCCCACAAAAGTGGGACCACACATCATCATTTGGATAGTAACATACTCTGATCAACTGGAACAACACCCTGTTCAGAATGTAGTGTGTTTAGGTCTCCTATGGCCAATATTTCCTGTTCGTTCCATTCCACAAATAAAGGCATATCTTGATCTGGGTCATGTGGTTTGTTGAAATACTTATATAAGAGCAACTTTCGACAGAATAGCTGTAGGTCTTTTGACCATTCAAACAGATCCATTGACATGGTGGGGCTAAAAGAGAGGCCCTTCTGCATAACACTGAGTTGGTCTGCACTTAGAATAGTGTCTGACAGGTTTATTACTGTAAGGGTTTCAGTGGGCTCTGAAGTTTTAGATAAGGGGTCAGGCAGTCCAATTAATTTCTTTTTCTTAATTGCCTTTTTCCCTCTTCTTGTCCTCCTTTTTGTGATGTACTCCTTGCCCCTTTGTCTAAAAAAGCCTTTTCCCTTTGTGTGCTAGTGCTAGGACCTCCCTCTAGGTCGGACGACTCTATATCTGAGGCTGTTATTTCAGAAGAGGTGGATGCCGCAGTGACTCTCTGTTGGTTTTTGTGTTTTTTATTAAATCTTTTCCCTTTTTGCCACTTATACACTTTGTTGTTCTTATAATCGTCTTGATCTCTATCAAATTTTTTCTTTTTGAATGCTATTAAGTCTTTCTCAAACTTTTCAAGATCAAGTTCTATTTTGGCAAAGGATTGTCTTTCCGCTTCTGAGAGTCCTGATTTAATTGACTCTATTTGATCGGATACCTCCACTACTACTGCTATATCATGCTCAATCAAAATTTGTAATAGTTGAAATGAGCATGTTGACAGTGCTTCCTCCCATCTTTGTTTATACGAGGTGTCTGTGAAATCAAAGGAGGGGAAGGTTTGGAGATGAAGACCCCTAGGAATAAATTTATATTCTGTATATTTTTCAAGTTCTGTCTTCGTCCACCAAACCCGCAACCTCCTCTGTGATAAATGTTTTAAGTCTCTCAATTTGTCCGCACTCCCATTGCTATGTGGTGTCTGTGGCTGCGTATTGTCTGATGGATCTATATTGAAGGCTGCAATATATATATAACAGCATATTCAAACTAGCATTAACTAGCATATTCAAATAAAGTACTACTGACCTCATCAATACGAAGTGTCCATCGCCAGCGCCTTCCTTCTCTTGCCCACACAATACATAGCCAATACCAAGCCAATACATTGCAAGTACATTCAGATATCAATTAACCCCTTAAACACCTTATCGGATAATAACCGCAAAGGTAATTAAGGGGTTAAGCCACATTGGCCCGATATCCACCCTTCACCCATGAATTTGTACTGTGGCTTCATCATGCAACTATATATATATACTGTATATATATACAGAGAGACAGAGATACTGTGTATATATATATATATATATATATATATATATATATATATATATATATATATATATATATATATATATATATATATACACAGTATATATATATATATATACACAGTATATATATATATATATATACAGTATATATATATATATATATACAGTATATATATATGTATATATATATATACAGTATATATATCCATACAGTATATATATATATACTGTATATATATACAGAGAGACAGAGATACAGTATATATATATATATATATATATATATATATATATATATATACAGTATCTCTCTGTCTCTCTGTATATATATACAGTATATATATATATAGTTGCATGATGAAGCCACAGTACAAATTCATGGGTGAAGGGTGGGTATCGGGCCAATGTGGCTTAACCCCTTAATTACCTTTGCGGTTATTATCCGATAAGGTGTTTAAGGGGTTAATTGATATCTGAATGTACTTGCAATGTATTGGCTTGGTATTGGCTATGTATTGTGTGGGCAAGAGAAGGAAGGCGCTGGCGATGAACACTTTATTTATTTGAATATGCTAGTTAATGTTTTTAATAATGGGCAAATAATCTATTATCCATATCTGGATAATAGTTATTTTGCACATTATTGTACTGTAGGTGTTGGGGGGAGGGTGTATGTATTGAATGTATAGGCCAGGTTTATTTTTTTTACATTCAGGGTTGGTTCCGTGGTTCTGCGTGGGACCTCTGGAGACCACCTGCGGGTATTCTCGGGTATCCCAAGGGTATCGGGCTGGTGGTTCCACGGGTGACACATGCAGGGATGATGATGTGTGGTCCCACTTCTGTGGTGGCACCGCGGACCAGTAGTCTGCGGGGATGATGATGTGTGGTCCCACTTCTGTGGGGGCACCGCAGACCCGTAGTGAGCACCCGTGAGTTCCCCAGACCCCCGAGGGAACCACCCGAGGCCCCGCAGACACCTGTGGGTCTGACCCGGGGCTCCCAGACATCCTTGGGCCTACCGTGGGTACCCAATTGTGGCCCACGGTGACCCAAGGAGACCACCTGGGGGACATGGTGCTGGCAGGATCCACCAGCAGTGGTGGGTGAGGGTGGGTTAACCCCTTAATGACTGTAGCTGTTAATAACCGCTATGGTGATTAAGGGGTTAGGGGACATTACTTTGGATGTTTTAATTTTTGTGTCTGTTTTGCAGAAGCGGAGGGGCCATGGCCAGGATGGGGGGGGGGGGTAACGGTATGTGGGTAGGGGGTGAGGGTGGTTAGACCTCACAGTATGCACATTGGGTCCCCCCCCCCCCTCCCCACATTTACATACACTGCACTCACAGCAATGCAGGCAGGGAGGGAGATTTAACAGAAAAATTAGGGGGGAGGGGGCTTTAAATCTCTGCCTTCAGTGTAATCTGTTTAACAGAAACATTAGGGGGGAGGGGGCTTTAAATCTCTCTGCCTTCAGTGTAATCTGTTTAACAGAAACATTAGGGGGGAGGGGGCTTTAAACAGATTACACTGAAGGCAGGGAGATACAGGGGATGTACTGTACTGTATGTTGTTTATTGCAATGCTTCAATGTGTGTATAATGTATAATGTTTTTTACAATTAGATAGATGTAATCCTTGGTATTGTAAGGGTTAGCTTTGGTTTTAAATTGTGTTTTCTGGTTGGTACTTACAGTATATATTGATTTTTGTTTACTTGATTGGTTAAAATAGTTGACTTGTTTGGAAGTGTTTGTATTTACTGGTAGAGTAGCTTGCAATTATATTGTTAACATTCATTTGCAGAATGTATATGGTGCATAGATTTTATGCATCATTTATACAATGTAAATGCAATGTACTGTGTGGATTGGAATGTTATGTTTTATATTGTAAGATCAGTTAGGATTATTAAATGGATTATTATTATTGTCTGTATGGAGAAGCGTTATTTGTAGGACAGTATGATTTTGATAACCATTCTACATGTATTTGTATATTGGTTCATCATGTGTGTGTATATACTGTGTATACTGTGTACAGTATATATATATATATATATATATATATATATATATATATATATATAAAATATATGTATATATATATATATATATATATATATATATATATATATAATATATGTATATATATATATGTATATATATATATATATATGTATATATATATATACTGTATATATATACAGTATATATATACACACAGTATATACTGTATATGTATAGGGATTGTTATTATATATATACTGTATATATACAGTATATATATATATACAGTATATATATACAGTATATATTTATTTCTCTTCATGTATTTATTTAGATTTGTTTATTAATTGTGGGGCTGCTGTGCGTGAATTTTTTTTATTGTGGGTAGCGGGGATGGGTGAAGGGGGTGTTTGGCCCTTGGTGTGAGTTTAGGACTTGCGGGGGTGTTGCGGGTGCACTTAACCCCTTCACGACCGTAGCAGTTAATACCGCTACGGTCGTGAAGGGGTTAAGTGCACCCGCTACCCCCCCCCGCAAGCCCTAAACAACCACCGATGGGGCTAATACCCCCTTCACCCACCCCCACTACCCACAATAATAAAAATTCACACACAGCAGCAGCACAATTAATAAATAAATCTAAATAAATAAATTTATAAATGAATATAAATAAATACATTTAAAATACATTTTTATTGATAGTGTAGATGTGCAGAGGGTCTCCGGAGCTGAACCGCTGTGGTTTTAGGTCTGGGGACCCCCTGCTCCCCAAGATACAGGCCCCTTTAGGGGGTGCCGGTATCCCTCTGCTCTGCTTGGTTTACAGGCCGCGATCATGTCATCGGGCCCTTTAAACGCAGAGGGATACCGGCACCTCATAAAGGGGGCTGTATATCGGGGAGCAGGGGGTCCCCCGACCTGAAACCAACGCGGTTCAGCTCCGGAGACCCCCTGCACATCTACACTTTAAATAAAAATTTATTTCAAATGTATTTATTTATAGTCATTTATTTATTTATTTATTTAGATTTATTTATTTATTTTTTGGCGGCTGCTGTGTGTGAGTTTTTTTTATATTCATTTATTTATTTATTTAGATTTATTTATTAATTGTGCTGCTGCTGCTGTGTGTGAATTTTTTTTATTGTGGGTAGTGGGGGTGGGTGAAGGGGGTATTAGCCCCAACGGTGCTTGTTTAGGGCTTGCGGGGGGGTAGCGGGAGGGCTTAACCCCTTCATGACCGTAGCGGTATTAACTGCTACGGTCGTGAAGGGGTTTAGTGCACCCGCTACCCCCCCCCCCCCCCCCGCAAGCCCTAAACAACCACCGATGGGGCTAATACCCCCTTCACCCACCCCCACTACCCACAATAAAAAAAATTCACACACAGCAGCAGCAGCACAATTAATAAATAAATCTAAATAAATAAATAAATGAATATAAATAAATATATTTAAAATACTTTTTTATTGATAGTGTAGATGTGCAGAGGGTCTCCGGAGCAGAACCACTGTGGTTTCAGGTCCGGGGACCCCCTGCCCCCCGAGATACAGGCCCCTTTTGGGGGTGCCGGTATCCCTCTGCTTGGTTTACAGGTCGCGGTCACGTGATCGGGACCTTTAAACGCAGAGGGATACCGGCACCACATAAAGGGGTCTGTATCTCGGGGAGCAGGGGGTCCCCCGACCTGAAACCAACGCGGTTCAGCTCCCGAGACCCCCTGCACATCTACACTAGGAATAAAAATGTATTGAAAATAAGTTTTAATGTTCCGCTGTTTGCGCTGAGAGAGAGCAGCGGATCTCTCTCTGCTGCAAACACATCTCGCCCCCGCCGGCCCATAGTATCATTTACTGTACAGTATTTACTGTACAGTATGTGCATATACAGTACTGTATACAGAACATGTAGAATAAATGCATAGTTTTATTTTTTCGGGTTTATTACACAGTATACTGTACGGCCGGAAAACATCAGCATACAGCACAATATTATCCATCGAAATCACCCCATTAGCCGTTTTCTTTTCTGAGGAAAAACAAAATGAAAAGTTTTAATGTACAGTAATGTTCAGCCCCCTGAAGAAGTACCCAGCCAGCCCCACCAAAATAATACGGCAACAATACAGTACTCACCATACTATTTCCCATTCAGCTGGCGCCGGCACCGGTCCACTGCCAGTACAGCTTTCTTCATCATCCACGTCGATAGTTTGCAGCGGGACTAGCCCACCTGTAGTCAGCAGGTGAGGCTGGAAATCGCTTAGGTACATGCAGGCTTCATCAAAACTGGCCGCGAAATCCGACTCTGCCTCAGGATCAGACTCGGGCTCAGGGTTGTCACTGACGGTGGGTCCGTTATCGGAAGCCGGTGCCGGTGCTGGTGCTGGTGCATTGCTTGGCAGGGACTGTCGTTTCTTAGTTGGTTTTAACACGACCCTTCGCCTTTTGCCGCCTCCATGATCATAGATACGGGAAAAACCCTGTGACACACACCAATACCCTCCAACAAATTGGGGCTCAATACGGTGAAAACAGGGGTCACTACATAACCTTTTCCTTATTGCACGCTTCCACAAATGAGGAGTTGGCGAAAATTTGTAAAAGTCATAGTTTTCGATAAAATACTGATAAATTTGAACAACTGTTGCCATCTTATCCTCTGTTGCATTAATCGCGGCCCATATCAAATAAGCATAACTTCTGTCAGGTTTTTGGAAAACGGGCTGCACTTGAACACTCATGGCGGGCGGGTCTCTGGGGAATACTGTACTGTAAGCGAAACTGGTCTTTGTATTTCTTTAATATGAAAAGCCTAAATTGATACATTTTTGCAACTCAGTCTCAAGGCCAAGGCCAAGTTACAATGGCACACTGTGGTACAGTATCTTTTTTAAACGAAACACCTGCAAGCCCACACATTACTGATTCGGCGCTTTACAAGTCAGGAATTTATGCCATCTGGCGGACACGCGAAGCATTGCAGCCTATTAAATCCTGATCATTATCATTTAACACATCAGCCGCCCGTCAGCCAGGCATGACCCGTGGCTGGGAAGGCAAATGCAACGCGGCATGCCAGAGGTGAGCAGCGGTGCATTCCAGGTATCTGCCAGGTACAAACTGGTCATTTGCTCGAATAAAGTGTGTCGCAGCAGTATATATAAAAGCAGAAAATAGCCGTGTTAGTCCAGTTGCTATAGTGCAGAATAAATGAGTTCTTCAGTATTCGGTGATACCTTTTTTATTGGACTAACAATTTATGTCATAGGACAAGCTTTTGAGAGTTATCCTCTCTTCTTCAGGTCAAGCAATACTGATATACAAAGGAATCTATGGCTAAAACAGTGTGGAGAGAGGGGAAAAAAACAACAGATATTTACAGTAGATAAGGTAGGGGGTTAAGTGTTTGAAGCCAGGGGACAGTGTCAAAGAAAGGTGGGGAGGGGGAGGGGGAGGGATACTGGGGGGGAGAGAAAGTGTGGATAAGAATAGAGGCAAGCAGGATAATTACAAGCAATTTTGATAGGTTGTGACAAAACCCATGTCCGCATTAAGTCCTTTGGTTTTGGTGTCAAAGAGTCTTATCATTCTGAGTTCAAATGTTTTCCGTTCTTGGGTGCTTTTAAACATTCCATTGAGGATTTTGATTTTTAGATCATTTATGGAATGATCTGGTTGTGAGAAGTGATGTCCCACAGGTGAGCAGTATCTTCCTTCTTCGTGATGGAGTATGGAGTGTCTGTGCATATTCATTCTGCCTTGTAGTTTTTGGCTGGTTTCCCCAATGCAGCAACCTTGGTCACATTTGTTGCACTGAATCATATACACTAAATTCCTGGATGAGCAGCTGTATGATCCTTTAACATTTAATGTTCTATGGTTGTGACTGGCTGTGGGATCCTGGCAAATATGTTTGCAGAGTTTGCAACTCTGAGATTATCCTGGCTAGGTGCGGGTTTTTGTGGTTTTTGCCCGGAGTGAACTGCGTTATTTTCGCGCTCGTGATATTAGCATTTTATTATCGCTGTCTGCAATACTGCAATGCCGTGTAAAAACTCAGGGGATCGTTTGCGAGCTGTTGTCTTGGAAGTCTAATACCTTCGTGGTTCAACCTATGTCAGTACACAGTCTGTGTGTGCGCACGCAGTAATTGTAAATCTGTATATTTAAAGTATATGTGCATTTGCAGTGCTGTTCTGCAGTACAGTATGTCTCAGTATGTCTCATTTGAAAATTGTTGAAACGCATAGGCGTGTACTGTGCTGTAACAGTGTCACATTTCGGCATATACACTGGCGACACACTTTATTCGAGCTCGGCTAGTCCCACGAATTCGGGTATACCCGGGTGTATTGAGGTATGTGACTGTTTTCTGCCCGAGTGCATTGGGTTATTTTCCAGGCAGGGATTGAAGCATTTTATTCCCGCTGGCTGCAATACTGCACAGTATATATATATATATACTGCATTACAATTCATGAATTTATGCCATCTGGTAGACACGCGAAGCATTGCAGCCTATTAAATCCTAATCATTATCATTTAACAGATCAGCCGCCCGTCAGCCAGGCATGAACCCAGGCTGGGAAGGCAAACGCAACGGGGCTTGTCAGAGGTGAGGAGCGGCGCATTCCAGGTATCTGCCAGGTACATACTGGGTATTTGCTCGAATAAAGTGTGTCGGTGCAGTACAGCGCTCTCCTCTCGCTCAGGATAATTAACTGCACTGCAGGGTATTTCAACTTCTTATCTTCTCTACAATGCAGTACATCTCTCCCACACCATTCCTTTGAACGTGTGTCTGGTTTCTGGTTTCAATCACATTCCTGCTTGACAGCAGGTGATTACTACACATGCGCCTGTTACTTCGCCCACCACTGTTTGCTTGCTTTTTTTTTTTGTAATATTTTTATTTTCACAATCTGTGCTGTAGCTTTTGACTGTGACCCTGTGCGTTTGACTGCACATGGTTGATTTGTGTGCTTTTTACGTACTGGATTTGGGGGTGTATTATTATGATGAACTGCCTTTTGAAATTAAAGTATGTCTTTAGCTTTGAACTTAATGCAGCTGTACCCTGTAGCTCCCTCCCCCACGAACGCTAGCTCAAGGATTTGAAATTCCACGGAGTCGTCAATTTTCTGAATCTTGCCATTGTGTTCTTAATCCGTCCATAGCCGAGCTACAAAGCCTCACTGCGCCTGCGTGTACTCTAATCCTCTTTGAGATGGGAGCATGCTGCTTACTGCGCATGAGTCACCCAACCCCCCTCCACAGAGTCGTTAATTTTCTGAAGTTAGTTAGTCATTGTGTTTTTAATCCGTCCCTAGCCGAGCGTCAATCGCCTCACTGCGCCTGCGTGTACTCTAATCCTCTTTGAGATGGGAGCTTTCTGCTTACTGCGCATGAGTCACCCAACCCCCCTCCACAGAGTCGTTAATTTTCTGAATATTGCCATTGTGTTCTGAATCCGTCCATAGCCGAGCTACAAAGCCTCACTGCGCCTGCATGTAATTCTCTTTGAGATGGGAATTTTGAGGCTTTGTTTATGGCAATGCTTTGGAAAATCCCTTCTCGAATTTGATTTGCACAGAGCATCACCTCTCTATGCACCTGTGTGTAATCCTCTTTCGGATGGGAGCTAGTTGATTCCTGCTCATGCGCCTATAACTTCACCCGCCACTGATTGCTTGAGTGCCCCCCCAACTTTTTTTTTTTAATTATGATTTTTTAACTGTTATTTTATCCCCAAACCTGCAAAAACAATCTTGATATTACGATATTCAATCTGTGCATTTGCCTGCACATGGTTGATTTGTGTACTTTTTATGTAGTGTATTTGGGGGTGTAGGGATCAAATGACAGTATTATGATGAACTGCCTTTTGAAATTACTTTACTCTACAGTACAGTACAGTATGTTATTTCTTTGAACTGCTGCACAACTAATCCTTCATCCCTCCCCCACGCACACACAAACTCTTATCGACAGACACCTCCACAGAGTCATTAATTTTCTGAAGTTAGTTAGTCCTTATGTTTTTAATCCGTCCCTAGCCAAGCGTCAATCGCCTCACTGCGCCTGCGTGTACTCTAATCCTCTTTGAGATGGGAGCTTGCTGCTTACTGCGCATGAGTCACCCAACCCCCCTCCACAGAGTCGTTAATTTTCTGAATATTGCCATTGTGTTTTTAATCTGTCCATAGCCGAGCAACAAAGCCTCAGTACACCTGCGTGTAATCCTCTTTCAGATGGGAGCTTGCTGATTACTGCACATGACTCACCCCACCCCCCCTCCAACCCTTTGAGGCTTTGTTTACGGTAACGCTTTGGAAAATCCCTTCTCGATTTTGAAATGTAAATCTGATTTGCACAGCATTGGGATTAAAAAACCATTAACTGATTCATGTTGTTTTGTCATTCATTCTTTTTCATTGGAGTTCTGTAGGGGTGGGGGGGGGGGGTTGTTGTCAATGATTATGATTAGCAGGAATGTAAATAAATATTTTATTTTATCAGGAACCAAAAAATACAAATATAAAAATAATCATGAATAATACATAATGCAGTCTTTATTAAGTTCTTCTGGCAGATTGAAATTGGATAAACATTTAGAAAACATTTGTAAAACATGGAGAAACTTGAATAATGCACATTTATAAGAATATTATTTAATAATATATACTGTAATGTATTGTAAATATAATACATTACAGTATATATTATTAAATAATATTCTTATAAATGTGCATTATTCAAGTTTCTCCATGTTTTACAAATGTTTTCTAAATGTTTATCCAATTTCAATCTGCCAGAAGAACTTAATAAAGACTGCATTATGTATTATTCATGATTATTTTTATATTTGTATTTTTTGGCTCCTGATAAAATAAAATATTTATTTACATTCCTGCTAATCATAATAATATCAAAAATAATATTACAATATATATATATATATATATATATATATATATATATATATATATAGTAATATTATTTTTTCCGTCTTTATCTTGTTCCTCATTCTGTGTACAGTACAGTAGTTCATTGAGAGAGGAGAGGTTTTGTGTACATCATTACTGCTGTTTATATATGTGACGATGGAGAGGATTTGGCCCGGGATTAAAGGGGTTACACCCCAATTGGCCACTCTCTAACCTCACCAGGGAGACAAGGGGTTAACTGGGCTGGGGCCCAGACGTGTGATTTAACCCTTGTCATAACCTGAAAAGGTATATTCCCTGTTCCCCCCTGGTTTATTGTTAATCAGTGTCTGCATCACACACACACTAGAATCCATCCGGGAGCACAAGGGTTAATAGTCCTTTAATGATTATAGCTTTGTGAAGTTTTCCCGCCTTTTCAGGCACCATTTTGCAGGATCCCATAAGCCGCCATTACGGCTCAATGCGTTTTAATGGTGAATCTTGCTGTGAAGTCCGGTTCCTTAGAAGACCAGCAGATGGCGTCCGAGAGGGAGAGCGGCGGTTTCCCATTGAAAGTCTATGGGCTCATTGATTTCAATGGAGAAAAACTCGAAAGAGCTTTTCAGGAATGAGTTGGCTGCCTTCCAAACCGCTTAACCGCAAAGCGGATACAATGTCCTTTAAAAGAGTTAAAATCACTTGAGTCAAGTTCAACGTTAATTGGCGTGGGAATAAACTGTTCTGGGGGCCCTAGAAATAAAATTCTTTTTGCCCCTAGTTCCTAGGCTTCCCCCCACTCGACCACAACCGAGTCCCCGAATCCTGGACCCCCGATAAGGGTCGAACCAGATAGAGCGGGTCACGCCATAGGCTTTGCCGGCGGCGGCAGAAACGGCTCAGAAAAATTACTAAGTGTGAAATGCTGAATTTTAGGAATCAATATCTCTGGTTCCGGAGGGACCAGAGGATCAAGGTTTGGGGTATCTGTAGTCACTGCTCCGGCATCACTGCAGAACCATCCTTGACCCTCTTGGACCAACCCGACGGAGTATGGACCCCCTTGAAAGTTCGGGGCTTTTACCATTGATTCTAATGAGGGAAAAGCCGCATGGTGAAAAAATGACTAAGTGTAAAATGTTGAAATGTGTAAGTCCATATCTCCAGTTCTGGAATGCCCAGAGGGATGGGATTTGGGTGACATGTAGCCAAGGTTCCGGCTTTAATGCATGCCCATTTCCAGCCCCCTCAGACCAACCAGACGGAGTATGGACGACTGTAAAGATTTGTGGATTTTCTCATAGACTTCAATGGCGGCGGTTCCCCATTGAAAGTCTATGGTAGGAAACCCCATTGACTACAACGGCGGAGTTGCTCCATTGAAACCCATGGCGGCGGAGCCCGTTGTTTTCAATGGGGATTTAGTGAAAAGCTGAGATTTCTTCTTCAGTGGAGATTTTTGTATTAAAATGATTTAATGTGCATTTGTGTAACTCCGGTTCCTTAGGTCGTAGCAAGTCGTTTTTTGGACCATATGGTGTCCCAACTCTGGCAATGCGAACTGGGAAGTTTGGACCTGCCAGACACAACGGAACCGGATATTTTAATACGTATATGTTTTATGCTTTATATTGTATTTTAAGGTGTGGATAAGTTCCAGAGGAAATTCTTTTGGCCATATGGTAGCAGATGGCCCTAGGAGACGCCCCAATGTCTAGGACATAAGTATTGTTCAAAGGATCTTGTCACCCTCCCTGTTTACCTAAGGGCGGAGGAGGCTCAAGCCAGAGCAGTCTTTAAGTGTCCCACTTCACACCTTTCAACAAAGGTTTTCCTGCCAGAACTCCAAATGGATAGACTGGCTGGCATTCCTGATGCAAATGTGGGGCTTCAGAAATGAGACCCCAGAGTTCTACTGCGCATGTGCCAACTAGCAGGGGGGCATGGGTCAGAATGCTTTCCCACGTTAGTGAGTGGCTGGAGGTAATTGAAAACCAATCCCCTGTACTTAAGGTTATGGATAGGGCCACACAAGGTATATAATCTGTGGTCAAGCCCTTATCCATTGTTGTTCATGCAAAGTTCTTCATTGTTCTTCATGCAAATGATCTTCATGCATGCATGTATCCTGCCTGTTTTGCTGTGATGTCAACTGAAATATGGGAGAAGTGGCCTGTCTGTAACCCTGATGGCTTTCTTGCCATAATCTTTACGTAAGTGTCTATATTTTGCCTGTTATTTGTACATATCTGTTGTGTTCACCTTTATCAAGGAGTAAATTATATTTATCATATCTAAGTCTCGTCCCAGTTCAAACCCAGGTATATATATATTTATATATAGTTTTGGTGTAAATTACAACCTGTCACAAGCTACCGTGACAATATACTGCACATTTGACTGTACAAACAGATTAGAGTGGACACAACACCCCACCTCCCCCTAGGCCACCCTTTTTTCCTGAAACGACAAGAAAACAAAAAATGAGTGCAGTTATGTGCGTACTGTATTATGGCATTGTGTGATGTGTAGTACTACTGTAGATGGCTGGTGCTGCTTTCTCTGGAAAGAAAAAAATTGAGCAGTTAGTAGGCAGTTACTGTACTACTGTCAAACTAGTCTATACTGGAACTACTGTATACTCTGACTACTGTTAAATACTATTTAACCAGATGGCTGGTGCTGCTCTCTGTAAAGAAAAAACTGTAACTACTGTATACTTTGACTATTAGGAAAAAATCTGTGCCATACTTACCTGTATCATAAAGTACTTACAATACTACAGCACAGTACTACTTTCCTGATGCTTGCCCATTACACGCCGTAACAATGGGCAACACAGTCGCAATATGGTCTATATATTTATTGCAGCGTTCCACGGTGAGTACATCGTTCCAAAAACTCATTATGCCTTTCAACAACTCGTCCTTTTTGGATGGTTTCACCACTTTCCGGATATGGTCCTTCAGCTAATGCCAGACCATTTCGATCGGATTGAAGTCTGGCGATCTGTCATTGGAAAAAAAGGACAATTAGTTTAAGAGATACAGTACACAGTAAAAACAGTGGGGAAAAAATGACACGTTACCGCTGTGACGGTAGGGAGGGTTTGGCCCGGGGTTAACGGGGTTACACCCCAAGGGCCCCCCTCTAACCTCGCCAGGGAGACAAGGGGTTAACTGGGCTGAGGCCCAGAAATGTGATTTTACCCTTGTTATAACCTGTAAATGTATTCTCCCCTGTTTCCCTGTCCCATTGTAATGTCTGGGTTAATCAGTGTTTGCATAACACACACACTGGATCATCAGGGGTTAATAAGCTACAGTTTAAGGAAATTCCATTGTATCTTGTCTTTTCAGGAAAGTTGGACTTCAAAGGGCTTAATTGAAGTTGAGTGTGAAAAGAGAAGGTTTTAGAACCCCACATGATAGATGCAGATGGGGGAATGCAAGCTTTTGCCTAAATATTGGTTCTCTGTGTTTTAAAACTGCAATGCATTTGGTTTGTCCTGGGATTTAAACCCAGGTTGGTGACAAAAGGCAGTGCTCAATAAACAGTTACCTGAAAACTGGTATTTTGGTAACGGAGTAAGCCAGGACCCTGAGCCTTGGGGTACAGCCTCCGGGTCACCCCCCAAGTACACACATATTAAAAATATAACTTTGTCATAAGAGGGACATATATTTTTGATAAAGTGACTTTTTGCAGTTTTTGAAATACACAGGCAGAATGCTAATGGTGTGCTAATGTACAGGCAGAATGCCTGCCTTTGTAATGCATGAGGAACCAAATGGTTTGCCTCATCTGAGTCTAGTCACTTGCCTATGCACGCTTCCTCTCTGAAAGTGCATATCCAAAGGGAGGTGTGAATTGGCCAGTTGGATGCTAAATAGGATATCCCGCCAGACTTGAGCCTGGCTTCACAGGGGAATTGTTTATGCAAGGAGCTACCAGCCTGCTTCAAAAGGTTTTATTGATAGGGCCAGGGGGGGGGGGGGGCAACCCCAAACAGGATATCTGAATTGGTGACCTTATTAAATATAAGAATACTATGAGATGTCCTTGGGTGAAAAGGATAAGAGTTACATATTTGTAATCGTGGGATTTAGCATATCTTTGGGAGTCTAAACACTGTATATGTACCTGCTGCTAAATGCCAGATATTAATATCTCTATTAATGTTCATATTACAATGTAATGTTGGGTATCTCTGCGAACGTCAGGTGTCACAGACTGTATTAATATATCTCACCTGACTGTGTGTATTACGGAACGGAAGTTATGCAATGATTTGCAGTAAATATGAAATTTTGGTTGAGTTCTGAGAAACTGCAGCCCCCCTGCTATGATAATGAGCAGGAAGGCTAGAATTTATATACCTGGTCATCAAAGGCTAATTGCTAATTGTTATGCGTGGCCTAGGGACCAAGGGAAGTGGATATTTTTGTAAATGTGGTAATTCACACTTCAATGGAAGCCAAAAGAGCTTCAAAGACTTTTTGCTAGCCGTCGCGGCACCTAGGGTTAAAGAGATGAGTTTGACATAGTATATAAGTCAAAGCCACCCTTTACCCAAGTTGTTCATGTGGTTCATGCAAAGTTGTTCATGTTCTTCATGCAAATGATCTTCATGCATGCATGTGACCTGCCTGTTTTGCTGTGATGTCAACTGGAAATATGGGAGAAGGGGCCAGTCTCTAATCCTGATGGCTTTCTTGCCATAATCTTTACGTAAGTGTCTATATTTTGCCTGTTATTTGTACATATTTGCTGTGTTCACCTTTATCAAGGAATAAAATCACTTTATTATATCTTAAGTCTCGTCCCAGTTCAAACCCAGGTATATATATATTTATATATAGTTTTGGTGTAAATTACAACTTGTCACAAGCTACCGTGACAACCGCACTTACTCCGCAGGCGTCTTCACCCAGTTGATACCGCGCTCAAGGATATGCGCTGTTGACGCGGTGTGCTTCGGATCGTTGTCCTGGTAGAAGCGGTGACCATTCG